>NC_056727.1:758281986-758419486 GCF_019279795.1 Protopterus annectens
CTTCTCCAATTCCTGACTTCCTTCCAGCTGAAATCATCATCCTTAACTGCCATCTGAATCCCCACAAAAAACTTGCAATTGCTTCTATCTACCTTCCTCCTGGTAACAATCTACTCATTCTTGAAAACATCTTTTCCAGGTTCTCCCACAACATACCATATGAGACACTTATCCTTGGTGATGTCAACATTGATTGGTCCAAACTCACAACTGACTCCCCCCAACTCAGTATCCACCTACACAGCTTCCACCAGTTTATAACATCTCCCACTCACTTCCATAAAAATTCCACTTCCAGCTCCATCATAGACTGGATCCTTACAAATTCCCCCCACCAATACCACAATCCCACCACCTTACCTGACTCCCTCAGTGATCATCTCCCTACCATCATCTTAAGACACTACTCCCATATTCCTAAACCCCACCTTATCAGAGACTGTCGAAAACTATTGACTTTCAATTCATCCCAATTTAACTCCATTCTCCACAACATAGATTGGTCCATCCTAAAACACCTCCCCCTAAACGATGCTGTAAGCACTTTCAATAGCATCTTCATGAATACTCTAAACTCCTTAGCTCCCTCTAGGAAGATTAGAGTAAAATCAAACCATGGTCCCTGGCTCTCCAAAGAGATTAGGTCCCTTATGAAACAAAGAGATCATGCTTGGAAAACCTGGACTAAAACTAAACAACCACCTTTTCTTCAAAAATACAGGCAACTGAGGAACCTTGCAAAAAAACATACAACTAATGACAAAAAGTTATACTATAGCTCTGCTCAGCTTAACAACAAATCCAATCCTCGAAAACTTTGGTCAACTCTCAACAACATCCCCTATCCTGGAAAGCCCTTTAATCCATCCCCATACCCTAACTCTTCCTCTCAGGAAACAGCTACCCTCCTGAATAAACACTTTATCTCTTCCATCCAAAATCTGGTAACCTCTAAGCCAAACTCTACTTCGACACCCACATCTCCAAGTCCCACTAACACAACTTTGTTTTCTTTTCAGCCAGTCCCTATTACTTACATCAAATCTATACTACTCAAGCTAAAACCTTGCTCTCCTTCCACTGACAGTCTATCTCCTACATTCCTCAAACTTGCTGCTGACTCAATTGCCTATCCTGTATCTATACTAATTAATCAATCTATTCTGGAATCAACTGTCCCCACCCTTTGGAAATCTTTCTTCACTATCCCTCTTCATAAAGGTGGAAACTCCACTGACCCCTCAAACTATCAACCCATTGCCATTCTGTCCCCCCTCTCCAAGATATTAGAAAACTTTATTCACTCACAGCTTCTCAATCACCTCCTCACACACCACTTACTTACCCCTACCCAACATGGATTTCGTCCTCACCACAGCACCACCACTGCCCTCCTCTCCTTCACTCATATCATTGCAGAGGCCCTAAACAACAATAAACTCATTTCTTGTCTCTTCCTAGATCTCTCCAAAGCCTTCAATACTGTTTCTCATCCTCTACTACTATCCAAACTCGCAAATCTCCACCTATCCCCCTCCACACTTGCCTGATTTAATAGTTACCTATCTGGCAGGGAACAATCTGTCAAATGGCTCTCATCCCCCTCACCTTTCATTCCCATCTCCACTGGTGTTCCCCAAGGCTCCATCTTGGGACCCCTTTTGTTTAACATCTTCACCAATTATCTTTACACCTCATGCAAAGAATCCTCCCTTATTCAGTATGCTGATGACTCCACACATATCCATCTCAAATAACATTCCTGAACTACACTCCCTGACCCAACAGGCCCTACTATCCACTGAACAATGACTCTCTTACAACCTATTGATCCTAAATCCCAAAAAGACCAAACTCCTACTTTTCCTTCCCTGTTCTCTTTCTCATCACAAAACCTCCTTTTTTATTACATCTTCTAACAATACAAACATCCAACCTGACACCCACACAAAACTCCTAGGGGTCATTATCGATGACGAACTCAAGTTCAACCTACACATACTCCAATGTATAAAAAAAACAAACCAGAAACTAGGTCTGCTATATCGGAACAAAAATTTCCTAACCCCTGAATCTAGACTTACCCTGGGCCAGGCACTCCTCCTCCCCTCCCTCTTATATGCCACTCCAGTTCTTATCAATATCCAGGCCTCCACTCTAAAACTGCAACAGACTTATCATAAAATAGCCAGATTCATTGCTAACTCCCCATACAACTCACACCACTGCATTTCTTTAAACTCTCTTCAACGGCTTGAACTTCCCCAGTTTCTGCTATCTTATCAATTTCATATGCTACACTCTATTCTTTATAAACCCTCCGTCTGTCCATCTCTATCTTCCTTAGTCTCCATCTACATCCCATCCTGGACCCTCCATACTTCTAACCAGCAATTACTTGATATCTACCACCCAAAAAGGTTAGTAGGCAAACTACTCTGCAAACACTCCCTTGCCCATGCTTGGAACAAACTTTCCCTTGACTTACATTCAATCTCCCACACCTCACACTTTAAAAATTAACTAAAAGCTTATTTTCGCAATTCCAGAACCTGCCCTTGCCATGACCATACCTAGTCTCCCTTCCCTTTATGTACCCTCAAAAGGACCATACTTAGCACCTCATTACACCTCTATCTCCAATGTGTCTACTATTTGCACAATTTTATACAAACAAAAAATGTTTATTGTTGACCTCTTGAACTATATCAATGTAAAATTGTTACTTAGCTTCTTTTTAATGCAAATTTAACTTTATGCATGTAACCCAACATATGTGAATCATTTTGCTATAACTGCTATTATATCAATATTGTTTAAAATTGTACTTATTTTAAAATGTATTACTGGAGCTTTTCTCCTCGGGTCTCCACAGAAAATGGGCCACAAGCCCAGTTGGACAAACCCGGTTAACAAATGTCAATAAATAAATAAATAAAATAAATCTTTTGGACTAGTAATCATTTCAATATTTTAGGCAAACAACAATTTCTATAATTTTATCTAATGCTAGAGGGATACTCTGAAGCTGATCATCGCATTTTTGGTTTTGTGTACAGAGTCAGGCACCACAGGCAGATATGTTTTATGATTTGTGAATCCTTATTAGCAGTTGTCTTCTCAGCTACTGGGAACATCTTCTTTGTCAATCTGAACATTACGTTATGGACACAACTTATCTCTTCCTTGTAAGAAAACAAAAATAAGGATGCATTTCTTTCGTCCCTTACTCATGATTTTTGTTCAGGCCATTAATGGATCTAAAGGCTAGGAAAAAGCTGTAAAATACACATCAGAACATCTATAACTCCATGGATTATGGATTGAGTGGCCCTCAATCCCCCACCTAAGTCTGATGATTGTCTCCACACGTGTTACATAGCAATCTTGCCAATTAGGATGTAGTGAAAGGTTACAGGAAAAAGCAAAGTTGAAGAATAACACTACTTTTTACTTGTGATTTTTCTTCAGGACATGTTTGCATCAAAAGGGTTGGGAAAAAAGCTCTAAAATATACATCAGAGCATCTACTGTAGAACCCCCACAGATATGGGTTATCCCCCAGACCATGGCTTAACTCAGTTGCTGCCATCACTTACTACAGTGTCATCTTAGTCAGTTAGAGTGTATTTAAAGGATTCAGGAAAATGATGAAATGTAAGGCGAAAATATAAAGAATGCTAAAAACATCATCTGGATGGCATGAGGATACCAACATGAGTAGAAAACAGAGTTGGGAGCATTAGAGGTGCTCCAGAGCTCAGCATACAGCTGGAGGATTTCATTGAGTACTTTGTCTAGGAATCCATTTTCTTTTTCCCATGCCTCTGAGGATTCTGCAGCACTGTTTACATATTGTTAATACTTGCTTCTTTCAGAGCTTATTTTAGTATTTCTTGCACTGAGTTGCACTTTGCACCTTGAATGTATATGTATATTTACTTTTTTGCCTTGTTCTTAATAGTTCCATGTATATCATTTGTCTTGTTCTTAATAGTTGTATGTATGTCATTTATGTAATTCATACTTGGAGAGTCACTGAAACCGAAGTCAGATTAATTGTATGTGTGCATACTTGGCCTTTTATATATCAAAAACATAGCAGTAACTATTTTTTGCTACCAGTAGTAGATTGCATTTGGACTGAATATTGCATTTCATAAAGCTGTTGAATAGAGTTAAGATTAGATATACGCATGCAGTGAACATAAATAACAACATGTTCTTAAAACTAAGTATGCAGTCACTAATTTTTATGTAGCATAGTATTTGTTTCCTAGGGGGGATACCTTGTGGCCTCACTATTATTGAATTATTCTACAAATGTAGTTAAATCTAATGATAGTGCAACTCTTGTAACACAACAGAGATTTACTCAGACAAGTACAGCATATCAAAACACAAATTGCTTTGCTGAGACAACACATATATAGAGTCTAGATCACCAGAGACCTAAGCAATCAATGCCATGAAGATTATGTTTAGACACAGTAAGGAATTAGCTGTAGGATGCTTTAACCATATAGAACTATACTGTTTTAGGTTGCAAGCATTGTAAATATACTATGACCATTAACAATATTTTGGAATACCGTGCCCTAACCTTTATTGTATATGTGCTACCTTAGCTGTATTAGTGGAGCTTTTCTCCCTCATTACTACTGCAAACATATCAGTCAACTTTCCATTTCCCAGATGTAGAAGATCACTTTCAAAATGAAGAATGAGTAGAGAAAATATGAAATGACCGTAAACAGTATTATACAGGAAGTTCACGAAAGGATGAAATGTGCAGTTTTATAGTTATAAACTGTTTAGCTTCTTCAATAATATGAATCAGTACTACTTATGGTAATTAATATATATATAGCAAACCTTTTCAATAGGAAGCAGGGAATTTAATTATTTTGCCTCCCACAGGACTGAGCCTGATGGCTCCTCTAACTGTACCCAATCATCGAATATGTTCTTTAGTCACTGGAAATGAAGATTTCAAGGCAAGCAAGAGATAAGGTCCATTTGTTTCCATCTGTGAATCCCTCATGAGCTCATCCACTTGTGGTAATAGTCAGGTGGTAAGGAGCAGGCTAGCTTTGCTGGTCCCGCCAGGGCAGCCTACCTTATCCCCAGTGGAAGATCCCCCTCCCATGCTTTGATTCATCTGTGCTTCACTATAGCTACCTTCTCAGGATTACCCTCAGCTTACAGTTCAACTTTGCACAGCAGTGTAAGCTCTAAAGGGTCAAATACCATGGGAAACAGCTACTGCTCCCATAATGTGTCATCCATGTGATAAGCCAGAGCTGTCCCCCACTCCACCCCATCTCCCTCCCTGGATGGGCAAGCAGGCAACCACTCACTCCCCTCCTCCCCTACCAGCTCCTACAGGTGCCCGAGCTACCATTCAGACTGGGTTCATAGGTTCATAGGTGTGTACTAGGATAATGGCCTTGGAGCCTTTACAAGCCTAGCTCATAAATGTACCCTTGCATCATGCCACCCAACGTTAGTTCCCAGTGCCTCTATCAAGGACAGCCACTGGAGTGATCTCCGGGGTGAACTTTCTGTTACCCATCCACTCATCAAGATTTCTCTTGAAGAGGGACAGTGAGGTGCTGTGCTTGACATGTATGGGGAGTCTATTCTATTCCAGAGCACGGGCAGTCTCTGGGTGAGGAACCTGTCCCTTCAGCATGTTCTGTTGATTATGGTAATGAGGTTGAGTTCTCTGGAGCATGCGGTGCGGAAGGATTGGGATGTCTTTAGATGTAGCATTTATAACACCGCTGGGTCAGACATGGCTTTGTATGTCAAGTAAAGATTGCTTCTAAGTAGGCGATATGAGACAGATAATAGCTGGAGTCTTTTGAGTCTGTCCATGTAGGACATGTGTTTAATGCCTAGGATCCTCTTCATGAGGTACTTCTGTGGCCTCTCCAGCTGTTGCAGGTGTCTAGTGAGGTACATGCCAAATGGGGCAGTATACTCTATGATTGGTCTAATGAGGAAGAGTAGAGAGAGATGATGACCTCTTTTTTCCTGGATACAAAACCCTTGGTAATAAGATGTGCCACATAGAAGGACTTTCTGACCATAGTGGCAATGTGGTCGTCAAAGGAGAGGTTGCTGTCAACCTGCATCCCCATATCTCTTATACCGCCTTCAGTGTTCAGTGGGCTCTCATCAACATGGTAATTAGTGGGAACTAAGGTTTTTACCAGTGGGGATGACAACGCATTTTTTGGCGTGAAGCTTAAGGCCATGGTTTCGACACCAGTCATTGGTCTCAGTGAGGCCTTTCTGTAGGATGTCTGCAACTTGGGGAGTTAATAATGGCTCCCAGCTTGCAGTCATCTGAGAACTTGGTCAGCCAGACTCCCTTTGTGCTGGCCTGGACTTCTGAGAAGTAGATGCTGAACAGGAGAGGACCCAGGACTGATCCCTGTGGGACTTCACTCATGACTGGTCGGCAGTCTGATGTGGAATCTGCTACTTTCACACTGTGTGTTCTATCTGTGAGCCTCAGCCGCAGTGGTGCAGCAGTTAGCATTTTCACCTCATTGCAAGGGGTTCTCCCATTCAATTCTCGGCTGGAGCACCTTCTGTGTGGAGTCTGCATGTCCTCCCCGTGGTTGAGTTACATTAAAGACATGCAGGTAGGTGTGAGCATGAATGGGCATGCCTTCTTTGATGGTTGGGAGTCAGGCTGGCAACTCGGCACCATAAAAATCCACTGCCAATCATGAGAGGACCGGAGTTCTGCTGTGGCGACCCCTGACCGGGAAAAGCTGAAAGTCTTTAGTCTTTGTTCTATCTGTGAGCCAATTTGCAAAACACCTAGTGGTATAGGGGTTGATACCTACTTTAGTGAGTTTAGCAATAATTTCCGAGTAAGGAATGGTATCAAAGGCCTTGGCCAGATCGAGGTAGGCTGTATGCACTGCCTTGCCTTCATCCACAGCCCTGGTGACCGACTCAAAGAAGTCAACCAGGTTGAGCAGGCATGATCTCCCTTTCATAAAGCCAAATTGCTTGGGGTCTAGAGTTTAGAGATTTCCTATATCTTTGTTAATCAGATCCATGTTGATATGCTCCATAGCTTTACATATCAGACTCATCAAGCAAATGGGGTGATAATTCCCAGGGTCTGTAGTCACTCCCCCTTTATGGAGGGGGATGACTGTAGCAGTGCACCATTCGGTAGGTACAAAGCCTGAGGTGAGGATGTGACTAAACAGGGCACACAGATGTGGTGCCAGTTCACTTTGTAGTTCATGTAGAACACAGCCAGGGATATTATTGGGTCCCATAGAAGTTGTATTCTTGGCTTTGGACAATGCAGCTTTAACCTGTGCTGCAGTAATGCTGGGTGCTTGGCATACTTCTGGTATTGTGATTGGTCCTTTGGGGGGCTGGGTAAAGCTGGCACTGAATCTGTTGGCCAGTATGTTGGCAATATCTGCTGGCTCAGTATAGGAGGTACCAGTGTGCAGTAACTCAGAGCAAATCTGGGTATTGCAGTGGAGGCTCTTGATATAACTATAAAATGCTTTGTGATTGTTTTTAGTATTTACCACATTTCTGCCTTCATAGCTGGCTTTGCAGGATCTGATGAGGGATCTCAAGTTTTTGTTGAGGCTAATAAGGGAATTTTTCCAATCATAGGACTTCACCTTTTTCTACAACAGTTTCTCCCTTCTGTTGTAGAGTTTATTAATGGCAGGGGACCACCAGATTGGCTTCCTTTTTGGGAGGAGAGTGTCTTGGTTCTGTTGGGTATGGCTAGTTTCATGCATTTATGTACATGTTCGTACAATGCATTGGTGTATGATTCGGCAGTCATGCAGCTATTTTCCATTGGCATGGGTGCTGTGAAGTTATCCACCTCTGTTTTTAGGAGCTTAAAGTCAGCTTTGGAGAAGTTTTTCAAGGTGGTTACCTTTGCAGGGGGTGTGGGTGAGAAGTGGATTTCCATGGTGATTAGTTTACCGTCGGATCTGACCAGGGAGGAATTGACTATTGGTGTAGAGCAGCAGTCACCCATGTTAGTAATAACCATGTCAAGGATGTTGCTTCCTCTAGTGGGGGTCAGAATGAGCTGGTCTAGACATTGGAATTGATGAATTCCAGGAAGCGTTGGGCCAGTGTATTGGTGCATGAGTAGTTTTCCCAGTTTAAAAAAAGGCTAGAAATCCGTTCCAAGTCACAGCATGAAGAATGCACTGGCACAGTAACAGTTCACTGAAGTGTCTCTTTATTAACCACAATATTATAAAGGTTAAGCGCTTTCATCTATTTAAAATAGACTTCATCAGAACTGATAGATGAAAGCGCTTAACCTTTATAATATTGTGGTTAATAAAGAGACACTTCGGTGAACTGTTACTGTGCCAGTGCATTCTTCATGCTATGACTTGGAACAGATTTCTAGCCTTTTTTTATACTGTTGACTGTTCCGGTTCGTTTTTTGGTTTTCTTAGTTTTCCCAGTTGATGGAGGGGTAGTTGAAGTCTCCTAGTATGAGAGTATTGGTTGGACCTTGATAGATTCCAGGGTGCTTAGGAATGTGGAGTGAGAATATAGGGACATGGTTGGGGACCTATAGCAGGCTATGACTTGGATTGCCATCTTACCCAATGTTAGTTGTACCTGAAGTATCTCAGATGCGTTATGCTGGGCTACTAGTATGGAGGTGTGCATATCCTTTATGAATATAGAGACACCACCACCTTTGGAGCTTTGGTCTATGTTTCGGGGCTGAATTGTGTAGAATGAGTTATAGCCTGGTAGCGCAGGGATGCTTTCTGCCACTTTAAACCAGGTCTGCATTACAGTTGATGTTCTCCATTTTGAGTAGTGCTTCGAGTGAGTGCATCTTGAGATTTGGACTTCTAGCATTGAGCAGCATGACTCTCAGATTGCATTTATTTATAGCTATTACAGTGGTAATTTGGTCTTTGGAACACCACCTAAAAAAGGCACTATAGGGGTGGCAAGAGCCTTAGCCAGTAATCAGAAACCCAGGGGTGACAGCTGCAGGCCATCTCTGGCAAAGCATCAAGGTCTGTCAGTCATGTCATCCCAAACAGACAGATACTGCGTCCCCTTAGAATGACACCAGGAACTTAGCCAATTGTTGAAGTCAATCATTTTTTGTTTGTGCTGTGGTATCATTCTGGGTGATGGTAGGATCCTGCTCAAGGCTAGGGTCATACCTGCCTGGACCACATAATCCGAGAGCTCCACCATGTCTCTTTTCATGTAGTCCAGGGAGGTGCATCTCAGGTCATTCACACCAGCATGGACAATGACAGAGTCATACTTGTAGTTGTTGTGGAGTGACCTAAGTGCTTGTGTTATGTGTCAGGTTCTGGTACCTGATAGACAGCTGACCATCTTTTTATTCAACCTAGTGAGTCAGACATCTGTGTGCCTCACTATTGAGTCACCTATGAGTAGTGTATTGGGCAAGGTGTTTAGCCTTAGGGGCTTAGGGTGAGGGGCACGCTGTGGAGGTGAGCTATGTGTCCTGTGGTTTGTGCTGTGTTGTGGTGGTTGAGTGTGTTTCTGTCTTGGAGGTATCTGCTATTTGGGTAAATTTCTATTGAGAGCCTCCATGAAGGTGGGTGTGTGGTTTGTGTTTTTATGTGAGAGTTGTGATGGAGGGTGTTCTGGAGGGCTATGTGTTCCATGTGGTGTGGTGCAGGTGTTAGCTAGTTCGGTCTTGGCTGGAGAGTGCATAACTTCTAGTTTGATGATATAAGTGCATCTCTCACAAGTTTGAATGCTGGGAGGTAAGAGGAGAAGGTTGTCTGTGTACATCAGGCACTTGCTACACTGCCTCAGAATGCCCAAATGCATGAGGTTAATAGGAGAAAGCACAGTCCTTTAATCATGCCAGGATGGGTGGTCATAACTACTGAGCACTGGAGCTATTTCTGTGAAGAACAACTAGTGCTGATGGCACTTAGGTGTGCTACAATAATTGCTACAAAAACCTGCTGAATTGCAAAGTGATTAAGCTATTTGAAGTGCAAGAGAGAGAGAAAGAACTAGCAAGATCTAAGGGAAAAACTGAAGAGCAGACTTTCTGGCACCAGTAATAGTTTACCTCAGCTCAGTGCCACTGCTCTGAGCTTAAAAAAGTGCAAACCCACACAAATGTGGACTTTTAAACCAGAAAGTTGAATGGGATGGGAAAACTGCCCAAATAGCCAATAAACTTCAATTTCTGGGCCAGAAACCACTTCTCTTGTGGTAGATAGGCTACCTAGTGCTTACCACTCTGTCTGATAAGCTAGAAGGCTTCCCGCCAACACAGAAAGGCTTGGGGGGGGGGCTCAGAAGCTTACAAATAGTCCTGGATACAGCAAATCAGTATCTGGACTAGACTAGTTATAGGAAAGGCAGGAAACAAGCTTAGAACTTTTTTTTTTTCTTACAGAAAAGCAGCTAAAACAGCAGCAAAAACAATTCAAATGCAGTGCAAGCTAGCACACTAGAGTGTGTAGCAATATTAAAGCAAATACAGTTTAAATAAATGCAATTAAATTAAAAAAATTACTAAAAACAAGTCCAGAAAGCAGTAAATTAGGAAAAATCAAAATGGAGGCACTTAGAGTATCTCTTTCCCCTTCCAGATGCGCTTGCAGTCTGCAGGATGCCAAAACTGGATCCACGAAGCTTAAACAAACTCAAACCTGCGCAAATGCAGGCTTTTAAACCAGAAAGTTGAAAGGGATAGAAAAACTGCCGAAACAGCCAATAAGCTACAGTTTCTGGGCCAGAAACCACTCCTATTGTGGTAGAAAGGCTACCTAGTGCTTACCACTCCCACTGATAAGTTAGAAGGCTTCCCTCCAACAAAGAAAGGCTTGGGGGGGCTCAGAAGCTTACAAACAGTCCTGGATACAGCAAATCTGTATCTGGAATAGACTAGTTACAGGAACGGCGGGAAACAAGCTAAGAACTTTTTTTAACAGAAAAGCAGCTAAAACAGAAGTAAAAACAATTCAAATGCAGTGCAAGCTAGCACACTTGAGTTTGTAGCAATATTAAAGCAAATACAGTTTAAATAAATGCAATTAAATTAAAAAAATGACTAAAAACAAGTGCAGAAAGCAGTAAATTAGGAAAAAATCAAAATGGAGGCACTTGGATTATCTCTTTCCCCTTCTTGATGCTCTTGCAATCTGCAGGATGCCAAAACTGGATCTGCAGAGCTTAAACAATTGTAAACCCACGCAAATGCAGGCTTTTAAAACAGAAAGCTGATAGGGATGGAAAAACTGCCCAAACGGCCAATAAAGTACAATTTCTGGGCCAGAAACCACTCTTCTTGTGATAGATAGGCTACCTACTGCTTACCACTCCCACTGATAAGCTAAAAGGCTTCCCTCCAACATAAAAAATTCTTGGGGGCTCAGAAGCTTACAAACAGTCCTGGATACAGCAAAATTGTATCTGGACTAGACTAGTAACGGAAAAGGTGGGAAACAAGGACAAATGTGGGCTTTTAAACCATAAAGTTGAAGGGGATGGAAAAACCTGCCCAAAAAGCCAATAAATTACAATTTCCTGGCCAAAAACCACTCCTCTTGTGGTAGATAGGCTACCAAGTGTTTACCTCTCCCACTGATAAGCTAGAAGGCTTCCCTCCATCACAGAAAGCCTTGGAGGGGTGGCTCAGAAGCTTACAAACAGTCCTGGATACAGCAAATCTGTATCTGGACTAGGCTAGTTATAGGAAAGGCAGGAAACAAACTTAGAACTTTTTTTTTTTTACAGAAAAGCAGCTAACACAGTAATAAAAAACAATTTAAATGCAGCACAAGCTAGCATACTTGAGTGTGTAGCAATATTAAAACAAATACAGTTTAAATAAATGCAATTAAATTAAAAAACAACTAAAAACAAATGAAGAAAGCAGTAAATTAGGAAGAAATCTAAATGGAGGCACTTAGAGTATCAGAAAACAATGCCAGCAAATATATAAATAATTCAGTCAAGCAAAAATTAAGACCGTGCAGAATGCTGAACAGTTAAAAAAATGCCAAAATATATACTTATCAGCCCAATATTTCCATATTGTTTGAGAAGCACACACAGTCAGAACACAAGGAGATTCTTACAATGGGATCCAGGACTTTATGGAGAGCAGGTTTTGTTAAGGGTTTGTCTACAAGAGTGTAGACCACAAGAACTTTCTTAAATGTAAAGTAACTCGCCTGAAGCACAAGTGCTAAGACTAAAGCTTAAAATGCTTAGAATAACAGATAAATTGAATTAAGCTACTAACAAGCAGTATTAAATGCAGCAGAATAAAAGTACTTGAACACTTAAGAGCACACAGCAAAAATAAGGTAATAAAGTATGAAGAACACAATTACACTAAAAGCAGATGAATGTTTGTTTGTGTCTTTCAGCTTTTCCCGGTTAGGGGTCGCCACAGCGGAACTCCAGTCTGCTAATGATTGGCAGTTGATTTTTACATACCGGCTTGCCAGGCCTGACGCACAACCTTCCATGAAGGTATGCCCATTCATGCATGTCTCCACGCAGAAGACGCTCTAGCTGAGAATCGAACCGGACAGCGTCTTACTGTGAGGCGACAATGCTACCGCAGCTCCACCACCACGGTTGGACTAAAAGCAGATGAATAAAGGGTAAAATTTAATTGCAACATAGTCAGGGTTTCATGCCCCTACACCATGATGCTACTGGTAAATTTAATTTTTAAGACTCAAAATGAAGTTCTGTTCTTCAAAATGAGGTATGATGATAGTCAACAAATGCAATACATAATGAGCAGCTGATCAAACCCTTTCTTTATTAGGAGGGACTGGTTGTTGAAGCAGTCATGTGATGCACTGTAAGCACAGTGATGCAATGTAACACAGATATAGTAGCACTAGAATGTAACTCTATTGCAGTCACACTGAAACCGATGATGTAAAGATTAGCAGCACATAGTAGCAAGAGAATGCCAGAAACTTTGTTAGCATCTGTGCAGTAGTAAAATGAACCTCAAGGTTTCTACATAATAAGGGGAAGCAGCACTCAGACTTTCAGTTCAGAGAACCATGAAAGAATGGAAAAAGAGGTTCCAGTGCAAGACACAAGTAGAAAGACTGAATGAAGGGGCTGACAATAGAAAAAATGGCCATAGCTGTATAAATAGGTGGTGGATTTTTGTTAAAAATTTTCCAAGCATAGAAAATACTGAAAACTTTAATTTGTCCAGGCAGAATAAATCAGGAGGACCCTGTAAAACATTTGTTGACTACCTTTTAGGAGATATTAATTGTGCTAATTTCTAAAAACTGGACCAGCCTGTGCTACTTATTGCTGAGGACTGCAATAATGGAGTTTCCTGTGTTTCATGCTTTTTCTGGCATTTAGTGTTAAGCAAACATTTTAGAAAGATTGTTTCTCTTGTATTTTATTTATTCTAAGAGCAAATGAGTATAGACCAAGCGGATACACTCATACTTCCATGGAATAATGTGAGGTATCTCATTTCTGAAGCACAGATCACTCCTCTGTACTCTAATATAACACAGATTGAAAGTAATCAGAAGAAAATAAGGCTGTGAGTACAGCTCCCACATAAATGAGTAAGTCAGTGCAACTGATCACTGGCAGTGTATTAGTCAGTGCTACTGATCATTTGCAGTGTATAAGTCAATGCTACTTATCATTGGTAGTGTATTAGTCAGTACTACTGATCATTGGCAGTGTATTAGTCAGTGCTACTGATCACTGGCAGTGTATCAGTCAGCGCTACTGATCATTGGCAGTGTATCAGTCAGTCCTACTGATCATTGGTAGTGTATCAGTTAGCACAACTAATCATTGGCAGTGTATCAGTCAGTGCTACTGATCAATGGCAGTGTATTACTCAGTGCTACTGATCATTTGCAGTGTATCAGTCAGCGCTACTGATAATTGGCAGTGTTTCAGTCAGCACTACTGATCATTGGTAGTGTATTAGTCAGTGCTACTGATCATTGGTAGTGTATTAGTCAGTGCTACTGATCATTGGCAGTGTATTAGTCAGTGCTACTGATCATTGACAGTTTGCCAGTCAGAGCTACTGATCACTGGCAGTGTATTACTCAGCGCTACAGATCATTGGCAGTGTATTAGTCAGTGCTACTGATCATTGACAGTGTTTCAGTCAGCACTACTGATCATTGGTAGTGTATTAGTCAGCGCTACTGATCATTGGTAGTGTATTAATCAGTGCTACTGATCACTGGCAGTGTATTAGTCAGTGCTTCTGATCATTGACAGTTTACTGATCATTGGCAGTGTATCAGTCAGAGCTACTGATCACTGGCAGTGTATTACTCAGCGCTACAGATCATTGGCAGTGTATTAGTCAGTGCTAGTGATCATTGCAGTTTATCAGTCAGTGCTACTGATCATTGCTATGTATTAGTCAGCGCTACTGATCCCTGGCAGTGTATTAGTCAGAGCTACTGATCATTGGTAGTCAGCGCTACTGATCACTGGCAGTGTATTAGTCAGCACTACTGATCATTGGCAGTGTATTAGTCAGCGCTACTGATCATTGGTAGTGTATTAGTCAGTGCTACTGATCATTGGCAGTGTATTAGTCAGAGCTACTGATCATTGACAGTATTTAGTCAGTGCTACTGATCACTGGCAGTTTATCAGTCAGTGCTACTGATCACTGGCAGTGTATTATTGCTACTGATCATTGGCAGTTTATCAGTCAGCGCTACTGATCACTGGCAGTGTATTATTGCTACTGATCATTGGCAGTTTATCAGTCAGCGCTACTGATCATTGGCAGTGTATTAGTGCTACTGATCATTGGCAGTGTATTAGTGCTACTGATCATTGGCAGTTTATCAGTCAGCGCTACTGATCATTGGCAGTTTATCGGTCAGTACTACTGATCATTGGCAGTGTATTAGTCAGTGCTACTGATCCTATCAGTCAGCGCTACTGATCATTGGCAGTGTATTAGTCATTGCTATTGATCATTGGCAGTTTATCAGTCAGCGCTACTGATCATTGACAGTGTATTAGTCAGTGCTACTGATCATTAGCAGTGTATTATTCAGTGCTACTGATCACTGGCAATTTATCAGTCAGCGCTACTCATCATTGGCAGTGTATCAGTCAGTGCTACTGATCATTAGCAGTGTATTATTCAGTGCTACTGATCACTGGCAGTTTATCCGTCACCACTACTGATCATTGGCAGTGTGTCAGTCAGTGCTACTGATCATTAGCAGTGTATTATTCAGTGCTACTGATCACTGGCAGTTTATCAGCCAGTGCTACTGATCATTAACAATGTAATAGTCAGTGCTACTGATCATTGGTAGTGTGTTAGTCAGCACTACTGATCATTGACTGTGTATTAGTCAGAGCTACTGATCTTTAGCAGTATATTAGTCAGTGCTACTGATCACTGGCAGTGTATTAGTCAATGCTATTAATCATTGGCACTGTATCAGTCAGAGCTACTGATTACTGGCAGTGTATTAGTCAGCACAGTGCTACTGATCATTGGCAGTGTATTAGTTAGCGCTACTGATCATTGGCAGTGTACCAGTCAGCACTACTGATCATTGGCAGTGTATTAGTCAGCACTACTGATCATTGGCAGTGTATTAGTCAATGCTACTGATCATTGGCACTGTATCATTCAGAGCTACTTATTACTGGCAGTGTATTAGTCAGCACAGTGCTATGATTGGCAGTGTATTAGCGCTACTGATCACTGACAGTGTATTAGTCAGCACTACTGATCATTGGCAGTGTATTAGTCAATGCTATTAATCACTGGCACTCTATCAGTCAGAGCTACTGATTACTAGCAGTGTATTAGTCAGTGCTACTGATCATTAGCATTGTATTTGCCCACTGCTTTCCTTCAGAGTACTACTGCTTGACATAGGCAATGCATTACAACCATACCTCTCAACTGTCCCAATTTTCACAGAATGTCCAGATTTTTGTCTCATACCTTTGGCCTGTTCTTCATAAAATGTGTGGTTTTATGGCAAATCCTTAAGGATTGACATTACTAAATAAAATTAAATAATGACGAACATTTCAGTTTTAGACTTCATATCATTCAGAAAATATATAACAATGTAAAATCTGTCATTCTAGCAACTTTTTAAGTTTATAGGTGCAATATTTAAAATCTGTCCATATTTTGGGGCCTTTGTCCCTGCCCCATCTTTTATGACTTTGTCCAGATTTCTTGTGCTGAGTGGTTGAGAGGTATGAGTAGAACACAAACCATCTCATTTAAAAGTATTTTTTTAAGTTTTAGTACTATAAAAATATCACAGCAGCAACCCATTCATTTACCCTCGGCAGTTACACTACAGCAGTACGCCTCATGCAAGTATTTCATAAGCGGCCCAGAGAATAATCAAGTTTGTTAAACCTGATTTTAAACAGTAGCATTTTGGATGCAATTTCATAAACATCAGAAAGAATAAATATTTTCTAGGAATATGAAAACTGAAGCCAACAGAATAGATTATTTTTTTATATTACAAGGAGATATACAAAAATCAATATTAATGATAGATACATCTTGGATCACACCCTCTTAAATCTGAATATAAATATCTGAGGCATTGATAGTATACATGGGATGACAACATAGGGGTAAAAATACAAATCAGCATAGAAAATCAATTGAATGTGTTATTAAGAAGAATCGGTACAGAGAGGAGGAAATGGTATTAATTTAGTGATATGGCAAGTATGCAGCCTTGAGTACTCCTCTAGTGGCAGAACAGAAACAGGAATAAAAATAATGATTTAATACTGGTGAAGCAGAAAAGGCTACAAAAAACCCAGAAAGAAATGACACACATTAAGGGTGCAGCAATGATAACGTTCTAGGGATGAATATTATGAAATGTGGGCTTAAGTGCCGCTATGGTGGCATCCCCCATAACAGAAGCACAGACAAGACAAGCCCCCTAGGACACCCTCAGGATCCACAACTGGCCCCAGAAAAATTGGAGTAAGTCTGGGGGAGTTGGAGAGTAGCTGTTAGACTTAGCATGGATATTGGGTACTGGGGACAGGATTGGTAACAATGAGGTCAGAGGGGACCAAAAATAAAATGTGGGCTTAAGCATTTTATATTTACCCAAGTGAAGGCACAGCATTTAAGCAGTAGAGATTTCTGGTGGTTTCATGCAGAATTAAATATTAAGTATAATATATGGGTGCCCAAAGAGAAAAAAAAGAGCAATATGTTCCAACAATAAGGGATAGCAATGGAATGAATTTGAGTAACCTGGAAATATAAGAGAAAATGTTCAAAAATGTTATGAAGATGTATACTCACTGTGCTATATGAACGGAAGGTATTCCTTGTTTTATTTCAGGGTGTCAGAGATTCCCTTGATCAGAGCATAAGAAGGGATCTGGACACACTAATTGTAATACATAAAGTTCATCCATCTAACAAGCAAATGAAATGTGGAAAATCAGTGAGACATGATGTTTTCTCTACTGAATTTTTTACACGGGGAGAAGGCAAAGTCACTAGCATATTAGGAAACCTCTGCAATTCTATCAGTAAAAAGGGTGCTTTATCCCCAGTTATGGAACATGTGAGGATAGGAGTATTACTTAAGAGAAAGGTGACAGACTTAAGACAGGAAATATGGATCTATCTTACACCTTAATCTAGGTATCAATAAGTTGACCTGGATCCTCACTAAAAGGTTCAAAAAGGTGTTATCCATCCTAAATTAAAATATCAGATTGGTTTTGTACCAAGGAGATGAGAGATTGATAATTAGTGGAACGTGGCTGTTTCATGAAAGAATTTTAACAGAGTGGAGACAGAGCTTGGATTGTTTTATTAGATATAAAAAGCTCTCAACTCACTTGATTGGTCATTTATATCTGAAGTCATCATATGAAGAGGACTTGGGGAAAATATCTAATGGGTGCTGTTGATATAGGAGAACAATAACGTTGATATAGCAGTTGGGGGGCAGCTAATACTGGAAGCATTTTCAGGGGCATTGGGCAGGGCTGCCCACTATTTCCTGAATTATTTTTGCTTGCAATAGAAAATAGCCATTAATGTTAGCAGGGGCTTGTAGGAGGTGTAAAACAATAATGAGTTAAAGCATTGTTAGGTTTAAATGCAGACAACTTACTTTAACTGCAAAAAAAATAGAAATAGATTATTTCTGTAATAATAAAAAAAATTCTGATATTTTCTTGATACTTTAGGACTGATTTGTAGTGAAAAGAAAATAGTTTTAATAATGTAGGGACAGATAAATGAAAGGGTCCTTATGGAGCAATTCAAGAACTGACTACCTGATTACTTACTTCTAGTGCCTAAACAAACCTTGGAAGAAGCAAGTTAAGAAGCAATTTAAAAACAATAACATTATAGAGCTACAAGGAAAGGAGGGTATAAAGAAAGTTCCCTAACAGGAAGGACAAGCACAGCCAATAGTATGATATCTCCAGTAATAGTATATTTAAGATACACTCCTATATCTACAACCAGATGGAGCTAATAAGTCTGCAGGAAGTTATTATGTGTTATGTAGTCTGCAAAAAGGAATAAGAATACAAAGCAGAGGATGCTGTGTGCTAGCAGCTGTCGAGGGTGAGGCTTATTTCATATTACAATACAAGCATTTGCATATAATGCTGTAAAATAGAAGGGATAACTGAAGAAAGAATGAGGGGAAGGTAGGGTGTATGCATTTAAAGAGAAAATATGGGATGCTTGAGTCACCCAGATCTTGTCAGAAAAGGGTTCTAGGACCAATTCACTAACACAGTAAACAAAGAATAAATATGTAACAGATGTATAATTAGCTAGATGTCTGTTGGCAACTTCCCATGGAGATGACCAAGATTCTCAGTAAGACAGAAGAAATATTAGTGTTTTGAAAGTAGTACTATGGCAAGAGAGGAGCACATGGATTAAAGTGGGAATCACAGAATGGAAACTGTTGGTAAGACAGGACAGCCTTGTGAAGAGAAATTAGAAAGCTTTTCTTTCAAAATAACCTGTGCATATAATCTGCCACACAATCAATGGCTCACACGTTCATCTTCAATTGAACAAAGTCATAATGATTAAGCAGGATGACAAATAAAAAAAAAAGGGTTGACACCTGGATGAAATGTGTTAGTGAGAAAAAGGAAAAAGGAGATCCATTCTGAATGTGCTGATTACAAAGAAAAGCAACATGGCTGGGCAACAATTACAGAATAAACAAGAACAGCGAGAATACATGACCTTGTATGTCCCCCAAAACATGGCCTTTGTTACAAGCAAATGGAAGTCTTACATGACTGTAGTACCTAACGCTCTATATGCATCGTACAGATAGTAGTTCAAAAAGATTGTGGAAGTGGCCGACAAGAAGCAAGAATTAGGCATATATTTTGGAGCTATTGGGAGCACAAGAAAGATGGAATCAATACATTGCTGACTGAAACAATATTCCTAGTGAATCTGTGATATGAACATGAAAGTTTTTGGTCTATATCATTTCACTGAATGGCTATTCATTGAACCCCTATTTATCAAAGCCACTCTTCATGGAACAGCAAATTTTAAGTGGGGCAAACAAGCGGATGGCCAACTGAGCGACCACAAAATATCCCATAAAATTTAAAACCTGCCAAGGTGGAGGGCTATGCTCCCCAAACCCCCCAATATGAGGAGCTGTGGCCCCAAACCCCCCTAACTGAATATCCCAACTCTAAGATTGCACTACAGTAGGGAAAAAGGCAAATTCCAGACAGTGGCCAACCACTGGTTTGTCCTAGTTAAAATTCCTGTTCAATGAAGAGCGGCTTTGATAAATGGGGGTTTGATGAATAGCCACACATCTCCTGTCTACACCAGGAATCATTGTGGAAGACACCCACTTCACTGCCCTCCCCTCTCAGGATGATAACATCCATCCCTCCATGCCTCTCTGTCAGACACCTGAGAAGCTAATCAAACTTGGGTCTCCTGGGACATAGCAGGGCTTTATCCCTCTATGACACCAAAGCAGTGAGATATCTACACCTTTATAATGTTGGAATTCACTGTAACATTTTTTCAGAAAAGATAGCTTGGTTTACAGCAATTCTGAGTCTAACTTGTAATTGGAAATGAATTGTTCTGTGTCATGTCTTTTGTTACTTTTATTTTACTTATTTAATAGCAATAATTTAAACAAAAAAATTCTTGATAATGTATTGGAAGAAGAAAACATCAGTGTGGGGCTGAGACAATTAAGCATCTTGAAGACCAGTAGGTCGTAGGCTTAACAATCTAACCCATAAACCTATTTCCAATGTTAAATCAGTATTTTTTGTGTATATGTGCATTGTATCCATTCTTGTCTCTTCTGTCTGAGCAACTGGCTGCCGTTAGCTGTATATAATCATTTTACACATTGCATCCAGTGAACACATAATTTCAATCATACTTCTGGGTTTCATAACAAGCACAATATTGTGATTTGAAAGACAAGTACACAGTGCCATCACTAGAACCAATCAGATGTTTGGTCATCTTCAGTAGACTAAAACAGTCCCTTTCCACTGTGACAAACTATCCACTTCACACCCACAGTTGCTTCCTGTGCTGTTATATTTAGCTGTTTTACTTACTGGCCTGCAATTCTCTGTTATACATAAGTTGTAACACAGATAAACTCAGAATCTCCATCAGCACTCGTTGATGATGCTTCCTATGGGGAGGTGTGGCCAAAGCATGGGGATGGAGAAAAGAGAAACTTTAAGTGATGTCAGTAAAAAGACTGAAGCAGAGCTGACAAACAAGTGTACACAGAAACTTACAAAAGCATTTGCACCGAAACTTTGACAATCTTAGAGGATGAAGAGCACCCAAGTGAGAACATGTGAAAAAAGGTAAAGTGAGGCAGTAGGAGGCTGCAGAGTTATCAGTCTATTTCTGCTAATGCCAAGAAGAAAATTAAGGTAAAGGTGAGATCAAGCAGCAGATGTCAGTAAGTATGGAAAGTAAAAAAATAAAGATAAATTTTAAACTTACATAACACCTGCAGAGGTAGAGCAATATAGAAAAGGAATAGAAAGTCAGAAGGTGTGGTCTACGCAGACACTAACACAGAGGGAGAATAATATAAATAAAAAAGGCACTCAAGAAGCTTGTGCAGATAACAGAAAAAGTAAAGCAGAAAGTGACTGTTTTGCCTAGAATGACTATCTGCAGGGGAAGATAGAATAAATATTGAAGTGTCAGTGTGTTGGTGGGAGGAAGCTATACATTCCATCTCAACACAACTTAATGAAGAATCCTTTCTGAGTTAGTGAACTTCCAGAAAAAACACATAAACTTTAAAAAGGCACAAGGGGGAATGATACTTTAAGTAGGGCAACAAAGAATATAACCAAGATTGTAGGGGAGGCTAGAAGAAAAGTTGTTCCTATAATTTCTTACCTCTCTTGAAATAAAAAAATGATTTGTTATACATAGGACATACAGACAGGATAAATTATGTATTAGATGCAGGTGTCAAAACCTTATAGGAAACTAGTAATGAAGCTAGACCAGAACCGCATGTTAGGATATCACCTAGGTATGGAGAAAACTAAGACAAAAGGGCTAGCCAAACTTTACTTGCCCAGCATAATGAAATCAATAGATAATTTTCTGTGCTTCTTGTCCAGGACTCCAGAACACTGCATATCACCCCAGAGATCCCAATACATATTTTAGGGATACCATGTGAATATATTGCTATGGACATAGTGGGGCTACTAGTAAACTATAACAATGAGTATCAGTACATACTAGTAATACTGAACTACACTAAAGAGTTTCCAGCAGCAGTGCCATTAAGCAAATGTAATGATAAGGCTATTGCCAGAGAACTGATACAGTTATTCTCTGTAACCCTGATGAAATACTCACTGGTCAAGGTAACCCCTTTAAGTCCAGGGTACTGCAGCAGTTGTGGCAGTGCTTTAACACTGAACAGTTAAAGACATTGGTCTACCATCCATAGACTGATATATTACTAGAAATGTTCAATAGCACATTGAACTCTATACTAAGGAAAATTATTGCCATAGATGATAAAAATAGGACCATCTGATTTTGCTTACTGTTTGCAATCTGAGAGGTACCACGGGTTTCATCTTGGTTTACACCATTTAAAATACATTTGTCAGGCATCTCAGAGGGCTTCTTGACAATGCTAAGAAAAAAGGGAGGGTATTATTTAAAAGTGTGGTAGTATACTACTATGTAGGTTTGCAGGAGAGAGTAAAGCAGATTAAAAACTCAAAATTCTTCACTTCAACTTTTAAAACAAAAAAACCCACACTGGAGCCAGAAAAAGTTGAGCACTTTCGTTTTGTTTATTACAGAACTTCTTCAAAATAATAACATTAATTACATACATCATTTCCTTTTATACCTTTATTTTCCTGACATCATTTCCTACATTACTAATCCTTAAAAGGACATACACATTTAATATAAAATTACTCAAAACATCACTTTCTATCACACTTTTCAATAATAATAAACTATAAAACAGTCCCTAAAGCTTATACAGGAATCTTGTATTGTGTAACCATACATATATTATAAAAAACCTGACCAATACTAGCCAATATTATTTTTTAGTTAAAAGTTAACATAATTTAAATAACTTTTGACAGAAATCTTGTCATTAATGCCCGGTGCTATATCAGCTCTTAAAAAATTTGTCATTTAAGCTCTATTTTTTCTTTTTTTTTTTCAATAATAAATCTTTATTATTTTTCCAATTGTTCATACAATAATACACAAAACAAAGAAAAACAAAACAGTACCTAAAAGAAACTTATAAAAACAATACTACAATATATATACATTATATACATTAATGCTTCCAACAGTTAAATGAGATCAGTATACACTGAAATAAAATTCTGAGAAAGAGTATTAAAAGATCTAGTATCAATATACAGGATTATTAATACTGACTTCCAAATTAAGTATGTACATCCAGGGGTTAAACTGGATTCGGAACATTAAGCCAACACAATATTGAAGATTTGCTCCCATATTTTCGGATTGTTTATATTTGTCTTATGATCCTTGATTAATAATTTATGTGCTAGAATATGTTTTATCGCTACACTTTTAAAATTTTCCCATGAAGTCTAGGATGGAATCAACCAATTTGTAGCTATATAAAGCTTCATTAACAAGAAAATATTTATAAGTATGATCATTTGGGATCCATCCAAGTTATTCGGAGGGATATGTAGAATCATAAATTCCCAGGAAAGTGTGGAATGTTGATAACCCATCTTTTGTAATTGAACTTTTAAAGAGTTCCAAAGTTTAAATATACATTTACAGCTCCAGAACATGTGTACAAGGTCAGCCATTTGATCAATACAGTATGGGCATTTGGGTGAATTTTTGGAATTGAAATTATGCAGACTGAGACGAGTGTAATAGGCATTATTAAATATAATCAGCTGAGTAAATAATAACTTTTGAAGAGATACTGATTTTAAGGTTAGGTTAATTGCTTTTAATATTTTATTATCATCAATCAATGGTATTTTATCCTTCCAGTATTTTGACAAGAGTATTTGGTTTTGATATTTCAAGTCTTTTACCAGATTATAAGTGAATTTAGAGTCCTGTATAAGAGTTTGCCATAAATTTGAACAATTAGTTAAATCTTCCTCCTTAATTCTGAAATCACTAAAATAGCTTATGGAAAGATCCTTTAACTGTCTCATTATAATTAAATAAGATTTAGGAAGGCTCATCTCCTTTAATGTATTATGTAAGCTCTATTTTTTCTAAAAAAATGATTAAAGGATCCCACAAATGTATCTGTATTCACTTTTTCAACTACAAAAAAGGTAAACTTTCTAAAAAATTTTTTAAGAGCTGATATAGCACCGGGCATTAATGCCAAGATTTCTGTCAAAAGTTATTTAAATTATGTTAACTTTTAACTAAGAAATAATATTGGCTAGTGTTGTTCAAGTTTTTTATAATATATGCATGGTTACATAATAGAAGACTCCTGTATAAGCTTTAGGGACTGTTTTATAGTTTATTATTATTGAAAAGTGCGACAGAAAGTGATGTTTTGAGTAATTTTATGTTAAATGTGTATGTCCTTTTAAGGATTAGTAATGTAGGAAATTATGTCAGAAAAATAATGGTATTAATGGTATAAAACGAAATGATGTATGCAATTCATTGTATTGTTCTGAAGAAGTTCTGTAATAAACGGGACAAAAGCGCTCAACTTATTCTGGCTCCAGTGTGTGTTTTTTGTTTTAAAAGTAAAGCAGATTATGTTCATAAAGAAATGCATGTGAAAAGTTCATGTCATACAAAAGAATGCATGCGAAAAGCCCATGTTATACAACAAGTTGATAATAAAAGTGCCAAACTGAGAGAATTTAACATAAGTGATCAGATGTTAGTATTAATTCCCCTCAAGGAAAACACATTTTTGGTCAAGTGGCGTGACCCATTTAAGGCATTTCAAAGAAAAAAAAAAAAGCAGAGATCTGCAAGATTAAACAGACATACAAGAAAATGCTAACAACATATCTGTCTTATTAATGCACTGAATCTATTAAAAGAAACAGAGGATTGTGCAGTGAGATTGCAAGCTAAAGTTTATCAAAGACAGACAAGATAATCTGTTCCTCAAGTGCCATTTTAAGTGAATCCTTTACAAAAGTACAAAAGTAGGAAGCAAGATTATTTCTCTTAAGAAATAAAGGAGCACTCACAGATGTGCCTAGGAGAACTAAACTTATAGAGCATAAAACAGAAACAACACATGGAGTGAAGGTTAGACTGACACCTTACAGAGTTCTAGTGTCACAAAATAGTTATTAAGAGAAGTTCAAAAGATATAGAAGCTACGAAAGATAATAGTCAGAAACTAAATGAAGTAGCCCAGTAGTGTCAGTGCTTAAACTTCATGAAAGTTGTAGAATCTGTACCAACATTTCAATGTTTGATAATGCAGTACCCAAAAGTGAAGAGATAATAGGGAATCTAGGACCAGTTACGTGATAATATTAGACCCAATCAGTGGATACTAGCAGATACCACCTATCCCTTCTACCAAATAAAAAAAAAAAACATTGCTGATCTATTTCACCATACAGGATTAAACTTTTGTCCTGCATATGGTTCAGCTACCTTTCAGAGGCTGATGGATAAAATACTAAGGCCTTATTCCCAATATGCAGTGGCATACCTGGATGATGGTGCTATTCCAATAATGAAGCCCTTAAACTTAATGCCATCCTATCAGCAGCACACGGTAGTACCTCCAGTCACTATAATATGCAGTGTATCACTATAATATGCAGTGTATGATGTATCTATTGTTATGCCATGACTGGCAGAGGTCAACCACCTATTAAGAACACACAAAAGGATTCTAACCCTAGCAAATTCTGAAAAAAATGTTCATTGACAAAATTAGATTCAACTTTGTGTTATTTAGAAATATGGACCTAGATCCCCTTCAGTCCTTTACGGCTACTTAGTCTATTTTTACCTTCATTATTTTATATGTTCTTGTTTTCATCTTCTTAAAATGTTAGTGTGTAATATTGAGATCCAGACCACAGACCATTTAGTTTAGTTTAATCAGTTTTCTAACAAGGACTGTTTGGCCAGTAAGCAAAACCTAGCACAGGCACAATGCACAATTTTCCAGCTAACTTAAAGTAGCAAATACCCTGGCCCACCATTGGTACCCTCTTCTCACAAACACAATAAAAGAGCACCTTTCAAGAATACACAACTAGGTTTTAAAATTAGCACCAACCAGAAAGATTCATGAGATAGAAAATCATTTCTATTGAACAGGACCTTGCTCTCCCGCCAATCCAATATAACGTCCAATTATGAAGACCTTAAGCTTAATGCCATCCTATCAGCAACATGCGGTAACACCTCCAACCACCGTTGGTAGGCAGCCTATGATGTATCTTTTGTTATGAATGACTCGTGAATTCAAACACCTATCAGCAACACACAAAAAGATTCTGACCTTATCAAATTCTGTGGAAAAAATCTTCAAAGGCAAAACTTAATGTAAAAAGCACGATTACAATGGTGTATATAAGGACAGGAGTGTCCTAGTTCATTAAACAGTGATCATCTGTCTTTGATTTTTTCCTAATAAAGTTACCTAAATACTATAAACAATGCATCTGATTATTTAAGATTGCCTAAGCTTGGTGATTATATTTGCTCTGTCACAATAGTTTTCATAGGTTGGAAGTTTATAAAACACAAATACATGAAATGTTAACATTTGATTGTTCACTTATAAGTTAATGAGTTAAAGCCAATGATGGAAAGGTTTGCACAAGTGAAAAGAAGAAAATATTGAACAAGGTTTATAATCTGCAAGATTTTGGAAAGTGAAAAGAAAGTGTGATTGAACTGGGTCTATAACGGAGAATAATACACCACCGCCTATAACAGGTTCTAGTTTCATGTTCTGAGGTATTGTTATGTTAAAAGTGACTGCTGATGCTGTCTGTCTGTTAGAGCTACAATTCAGTTATAGAAATGACAGCAAGCTTAAGGCAGTGTGTGCAGGTTTCCAACTAAATAAACTGACTTTAGATGTGGCTGGCTATTTTAAGTCCCATAATGTTGTGAAAGGGCATCTTTAAAGAGTCTGGTGTACTCTGCTGGTTCCTGGTAGGAGAATGAGTGCTGCAGCAATTGGGACAATTATTTAGACTCTGCAGTTTCAAACACAGCATTTTTTTGCATGGTTGGTATTAAGAAAATGAATCTTTCCATCATGCATACATGACAATTTGATGGCAGGCATGACTGAAGGGATGGTAGCAAAAATAGTTTTTAATATGTATGTGGAATGAAATATTGTTACATGATTGCTGATTTGTTGATCATTTGAGAAATGTGAATGCTGAAGGATTTTGCTTAGCATATAAAATGATTACCATATCTTTTAAAAAGTGAAACTAGTCTGCTTCTCGAACGTGTAGACTTTTAAAGTGCTGTCATCTTAAAAATTAATGCACTTAATTAGGACTCAAAACTTCCCCCAAACACCACCAGAAAATCATCATCTGAATCTGAAAAAAAACAAGAAATACTGCATGAGATTTTAAAGCAAAGATTGTTAGTTTGTTAGTTTCAGTTACTGCCTTACTCGTTGAAATGTTCAAGTAGGCTACAGTTTGAAACAAAGCCCATGTTTGATTTCATTTGTCTGTGAAATTGTACATTTGCTACCCAAATGGGCATACAAGAAGGAGCAGAAATTCAGTATATTCTCCTTAGCTAATTGTAGTGCTAGCTACAAATAACGTGAAAATGTATCCTTATATTATCTTCCCATTTAAACATTTTTATTCTGTAGTCAATTTGTGGAAGCCTGTAGCTATTTATCTACACAGTGTCACAAAATGCCTTACTTAATGTTGTTGCTTTCAAGCAAATAATGTTACTATTCCGTTTTAAATATCTGTGGTTATTTATTTGTTTATTTATTATTAGCTTACCGATATGTGTTTTGGAAAGGAGTACTATTATACCATGACCCCTCCAAAACGTGCACGCTGATTGGCCAGCGTGCCCGTTGTAAATCGAGTTATACTAATGGAAAAAGGTCCGGTCGCCCGGACTTTTTTCCATTAGTATAACTCGTTTTTTTAAAACACTGTCTCGCTATGTTAAATGGGTTTAACATAGTGAGACAGCTTTAAAATAAGCAACGGAGATCTCCGTTGCTTATTTTAAAGCTGTCTCGCTATGTTAAACCCATTTAACATAGCGAGACAGTGTTTTAAAAAAAAGCAACGGAGAAAGCAAGATCTCCGTTGCTTTTTTTTAGTGTCTCGCTATGTTAAATGAGTTTAACATAGCGAGACAGTTTTAAAATAAGCAACTCGCCCTCGGGACCAAACCACGCCAACCGTGGGTAAATTTAGTGGGTTATTGCTATAATAACTACTGTTTTCAGTCATTCAGTATTTACTGCTCAGACTGTTACTACCATATCATTCATTAGCTTATTTTAAGGGTAATAACCAATTGTGATATGTTCAAGAATGGTCTAGTTGGAGAGTATGTTACTTTAAAGACAGAGAAGTGGGCAGTGGTACTGGAGAGATATCATTGACCCCTCCTGAAATATATTGTGAATATATTTGTATGCGGAACTGTTTTGCATATGTTTCAATTGATGGTGGTAAGATTGTACTGGAGGGTACTGGGCTTAGTCTAAGTTGAGTGAAATCCTGAGGAGCCATAAATTATGTCTCTGATCTGTACCTGTAAAGTGTAAAGCTTATTTGGGTATGGCAAATGTTAGCTAACACCTGATGCAACAGTATACATTCAACATTAAGACCACCCCACATATCCAATAGATCACACAGGCACTCAGGTCATTGAACCACAAGAACCTGTATGAGCCAGTCATAGTCCATGTGAGTGTAAATGGCCTGAGATGTACCTACCTGGACTATATGTAGAGATAAGTGATAGAATTATATATGTCCCAGGCTATTATGACACTAGCACTGAGCAGTATTCTGCCTTCTCCAAAGATGATGCCACAAAATGAACAAAAGCTAATTGACTTTAACAATTGGCTTAGGGAGGATATGGTTTATAGACCATGCTGCTTTGCCAGGGATAGTCTGCATCTGTTCCCCTAGACTTTTGAATATTGGCTAAAACTTTGTCCACCCCAATAGTGCATTTTTAGGCATTGCCAAACTAATAAACCTTCCAACATAACAAAACCAACCCAAAAAAAATCTAAAGATGTTACTGCTCCATGCCAGGAGACTGGACAAGAAACTCTAGTCTCTGCATCTCTTCTCACCCTGGGGAATGCAGACATGTATGCAGTTACTGAGACATGGTGTAAATCTACAGAGTGCACCCCCAGTGGTGCATGGCTATACTGCCTTCCACATATTCAGACCATCAACTGGATAGGAAGGGACAGAAGACAGAGGTGTCTCAACTTACATCAAAAACAAACACACTTCAAATCCGGTCAAACAATATGACAAGCTTGAGCTTTTCCATGTCCAGATTGAAATCATCCAGATTGCTATAGTCTCATACCATATTCTAAAAAACTATAGATCCCTGCCTATGACTCAGGAAACCCTTTAACACATACTTAAATATAGTGAAGATGCTCTCCATTCTACCCAACACCACATTCATGTGTGATTTAACTATCCCACTATAAAATGAGAAATGTACATGACCACAGACATGCAAGTCTAAAGATTCCTGGACTTTGTAAATGCAAAAATCCACGACAAAATAGTCTGTACATCCTCTAGGGAGGCTAATATTCTTGACTTGGCCCTCACAAACAAAGGGGACTATTGCACCACCCCTCCTCTTGTAATGTCCTCACTGGTCAGGTCAAACAATAAAGATGTTTCCTTTGAAATAAAAATGAATCCTTGGATCCCAGATAACCCTGGAACTTTGGACCTTTTACGAATTATTCTAAGACAAACATCCTACTATTAAGTGATACCCTGGCACAATTTCACACCCCCTCCAAACTCTGAAAAAACTGCTGCTTATGTGGAATGGCTCACAGAAACCCATGCACAATCATGTTAAAAGCTACATAGTGACAGCTGTACTTATCTGGATTGAGCACAGGACGAAACTCACAAAACAAGCATCCATGGCAGAATCTCATCATCAATAGGTTGTAAACAAAAGAAAAAAATCATGGCAAAAATTAGGAAGTGCGATACCTGCAAGGCATAAACTTCCTCATCAATATAAACAAGTTAATCCCAAGTCTAATCAAGTCTACCAAAGCCAGATTTGAGGTAAATATAACTTCCCAGACCAAGGACAATCATAAGGCTATGTTTGAAACCTCAAAGGCAATAGACAACAATGCTCAAAACTAATTGTAAAAGAAGCCACCTATACTGAGTTAGAAGATATAGAAAATCTACTAGCTGACAAATTTAGCTCCAAATTTACCCCTTTCTACCCCTGGCACCCCTCAGGAAATACCCTCTAAAATAATGCTCCCAACTGTTACTAGGGAACAGGTCCTTAATGCACTTTCCAAGGCCAAGAACACTACATCATTTGGCTCTGATAATATCTCAGAATGTCCCCTTAATAGCAAGAAACATGACCTTTAAGGACCATTAAAATCACTATTTAACCACAACCTTCAGACAGGCTTCATGCTTAGTGAATGAAGGACTGCAACAGTTATCCTCTGCATAAGTATGGACAATCTATTGACCCAGGTAACTATAGATCCTAAGTCTGATTAGTCTCATATGCAAAGCCCAGGACAGAATTACCATGGAGATGATAAACAATGACATATTTATTTTATTTATTTTGACATTTTTAACCAGGTTAGCCCAACGGAGCTAGAGCCCATTTTCAGCAGAGGCCTGGGGAGAAAATCTCCATATAGAAACATTGTCAAAGCAGTCACAACTTTAAGTACAGTAAGCTTTAAATACATGACAGAATCTAATACAGAGGTGACTATAGGTACCAGTAAAATCTCTAACATAGTACAGAAATACATAGATCATCAGGTGGTAAAGGATACTAGAAGAAAAATTGTGTTTAGCAAGGATACAAATAAATACAATATAAATGTATTAAATAGAAATAAATCTAACAATGCAGTACTTTATTATAGCTACATAAAAATGTTACAGTATGGTACAGTATGGTACAAAGTAGATCAAATTGGCTAGCTCTGGAGTAGCAAATAAAGAAAATATGGAATAAAAATATAGCCAAGTAGAGTTGGCAAAGGTAGTAAACAGGCAGAATGGAAAGAACATGAGGAAAATTAGGCTGAGATTATGCTTAAAAGTGCGAGGGTGATTTAAAATAGAAAGTCAAGTGGATTATAAGACACAGAATACTGAGGAGGAGACAGAAGAGGGTTATGTTGGGCTTTGGCAGGATCAAAAACAAGAGGTCATAAGAGTATGTTTTAAAGCTTTTTTAAAGATGTGGGCATTGGATAAAGCTCTTATGCTCAGTGTAAGTCTGTTCCAGGCTAAGGCAACAGAGTCGCTATAAAGATGTTGGCAAATAGTTTTTTTTGGTCTTATAAGCTTCCAAGAGAAATTGGTCTGAACTCTGGTGAGAGTGTTTGGGAGTATAGTAGGAGAGGAAGTAGGTTTGTTGAGGAAGGAGGGAGTAAGGAGCACTTGAGTTAGTAGGAGCTGGTGGGGGAATTCTAGTCAACTTAGGGATAAGAGAGAAAGGCAGTGGTGAGAGTTGTTGGGTTCATTTGCAGCAAACCCAGCTACTTTGTTATAAGTGAGTTCAAGCTTAGACTTTAGAGAGAATTGTAAGTTGGTTAGGATCAGAGAGGCATACACTAGACTGGGAAGAATGCAGGCATAGGCAAGGGAAAGTCCAGAGTCTTTGGAGAGGGATTTTTTTTCCTCTATATCTTTGGAGAAGAATTTTTTATTCCTATAGAGCAAGCTCAGTTTTTGGTGTGCCTTTTTATGCAATTTTGGATGTGAAGATCAAATTGTATTTGATCATCTATGATAGTGCCTAGTACCTTGGTGTGTGTTGCTAAGTTAATTGATGTGTTATCAAGTGAAGTGATAGTAAATAAAGATTTATGAGAAAGAGATTTGAGGAGAAATAAGATAAGTTTGTTTTTTTTTTTTGGTATTGAATATGAGTTAATTGTCTGTTAACCATCTTTAAACAGAGTTGAAAGAGTTTTGGGTTAAAGTGTGAGGGTGAGAGAGATTGTCAGAAGCAGAAACTATATCAGAATAATTTGCATATTGTATGAGGTAGGAGTGAGAGCAGGATGTGTGAAGAGAGTTGGTGAAGATGTTAAATAGTAGCAGTCCAAAAATGGAGCCTTGAGGTATACCCGTTTTGACAAGGAGGAAGGGTGAGAAGGAAGAGAGACACTTGATGGACTGCAGCCTGTTGGTAAGATAGCATGAGAACCATTTAAGAGTAGGGTTGGAGAGATTAAGGTAAGACAGTTTGGTGATAAGCTTTGTATGAGAGACAGTGTCAAAGGCTTTGCAGAGGTCCAAGAATAGACAAGAAACTAGTTTATTGTTGTCTCTGACTTCAGAGATAGTATGGGTAAAGGAGATTAGAACTGTAGTTGTCCTATGGTTAGGGCGGAAGCCATGTTGTGTAGTAGTCAGTAGATTTTCCTGAAGAAGATAATCCAGGATCTGCTTATGTATGCATTTTTCAAGAATTTTAGATAGGGTAACCCAATGGCTATGGGTCTGTAGTTTGAGAGGTCAGTGGACTGACCTCCTTTGTGAATTGGTATAGTGTCGAACTTCCTTCAGATAGCGAGGACTGCAGATTCTTGGACAGATCGGTTGATCAGAATGGAGACTGGGTAGGCTATTGATCTAGCTGCAAGCCTTAGGAAGAGTGGAGGTAGATTATCAGCTAAGGGAGAACAAGGCTTTAGTTTGCCAAAAAGAGATTTTATGTAAGCAATGGAGACAGGGTTGACTGAGAAGGTGATTTTGTGGCTAGAGAGAGGGGGCTGGAATGGAGTGATTAGAGGTGTGACTATTTTGGGTTAGTTTGTTGATGGAGTTGATGAAATAAGAGTTATTAACAGTTTCAAGGGGAGAGTCATTAGAGCAGGGGTTAGGTATACTGCAGCTAACTGAATAACAAATCTTATTGATTGTGCTACAGAATTTTTTGGGATTGCTATGATGGTTTGTTTGAGGCTTTAGGTAGAAGTTTTTTTATCATTATTGACGTCTTTTGGTGAGGTTTTGGAGTTCTTTATAGGTTTGTAAGTGGGTAGCAGATTTGGTTTTTAGCCAGTTTTTCCAAGCATTATCCCTCTTGTGCATTAGACAGCAAGTGGACTGTGAAAGCCAGGGTGCAAAGAGAGATTGTACTATGATTTTCCTAAGGAGAGCAAGGGAGTTGAGAATATCCAGAAAAATGAGGTAAAATGTATGTCCTGCATCATCAAGGGGTAAGTGAAAAAGGAAGGACCAGTTGATGGAGGAGAGTCTATTGTTGAACACAACAGGGTTGAAGCTAGAGAGACTACTGCACTATTTGTATTTGTGTGTCCTACTTTGTTCAAGGGGGAATCTTTGAATGCAGGTGGGCAGGTGGTCACTTATCAAATTAGGCAGTGAGATGGTTTGTGGTATAGGCTTGGATTAGATGCTAGGATCCAGTCTAAGACAGAGCTGGACTTGGTTGACTTGCTGAAGTGGGGAGGGATTGAGATTAGTTGTGAGAAGCCATGGAGATTTATGCTAGAGTTTGGGGAGTCAGTGGTCAAGGTCTGCCAATCTATATTAATCTCACCCAGAATTATTGTTTGTAAGATATGGAGTGAGAGATCCATGACAGGACTTGTTCAAGAATGGAATTATTATTACCTGGAGGGATATATATGGCATCAATAGCGAGCTTTTTTGATTGTTAAGTTTACAGTTTACTATTAAGAGTTCTGTAGGGTGAAAGCTGGGGAAGAAAATAGACAAACGGGACAAGTTAAGTTGATCAATGTATATTTTGGAAACAGCTCATCCTTTTTTATGGACCCTATCCAAGTGGAAGGTAATATATCTGGGGGTAGAAATTCATTAGCTGAGATGTGGGGTGTAAGCTAGGTTTTGGAGAGTGTTACAATGTCAGGAGTATGATGGGCTATTTATGCATGGAATTCACTGACTTTGCTGAGAATGCTATGAATGTTCATTGAGAATATGGTTAAGAACTTGGAGGTGGAAATGGGGTGACAGGGGATGGGGGTAAGAAGAGGGTAAGAAGAGACAGATTGGAGTCAAGGCCAGGGTTGGGGTCAAAATCTCCTGGTAAGAATACATTTTGGGTGAAGAATATTACTGAAGGAATGTTAGGGCTGTAGGTGTGGTATTCAGGTTTAGATTTGAGAGGGTGTGTGGGGTGGAGGATTAATTTGATCTTCAGCAGGAGTGGATTTGAAGGGTTGAATAAAGAGGGAACTATTAAGAAAGTGTGAGGAGTTTCAATGTCTCTTAGTGGGTGAGTAAGGGTGGGAGGTAAGTTTATGGGAGACAGATTAGTTTGATATGAGGCAGTGAGAGAGTAGAAGAAGAATAGGATTAGAGATAAAGATGAGAAGCATGGTAAGGGAGGGTTAGAAAGTGTGAGAGGAGGAAGTTTGCAAGAAGATAAGTAGGGAAGAGAGATGAGATGATGTGCAGAGGAGAACTGGGAAGAGGAGACAGGGGAGTGGATGGGATTGTGCAGAGAGAGCTGCGGTGAGGAAGTGGTAAGGCAATTAAGAATACAGTGGTAGCACTTTAAGTGCTTCACTTTAAGTGAAGAGGAGTGGGAAAAAGAGGTGTGGAGTTGTGGTTAGCAGAGAGTTTCGATTAGTCAGGCTGAGCCATTAGAATGGGGTGTGGTAAGGTGAGAGGATGAGAGTGATGATTGGAAGGAGTAATGAGAAAGAGGAGGGGTAGAAGCGGAGCTAAAAAAGGGTAAGAGCATAAATTTAGAGTAAGTGGGTGTGGAAATTGGGGCAGGGTAGGGGAGCGAAGTGAGCCCGAGCTGAGCGAAGAGCTGAACATAGCAGGCAGAACCTGGCAGAAAGACCATGCTTGCAAAAAACAATCAGAAATCCCACTCTAACTAGGTGAGTGCTAAACATAAAATTATGGAGCACTTTTAGTTCACACTGTTTTGTATGCTCTTGTTATAATTGAAGACAGCAAAAACTATAAGAAACAGGCAGACAAAATCCTTTAAATCATATATAGGAACTACTAACTAATTTGGGCAGGGAAGTCTGTTAGCAAACTTCAGTTTGCTGCCATTTAATGATAGCTTGGATATTTTAAAGGAAGGAAGATAAGGTTTAGTAGGAGAAGGAAAGGGGAACCCATGGAAAACATTCCAGTTTAGAGTGCACACCATTTCACAGAGTCACAGCAGAGTTATAATGTATAGTCAAATTTCAGGGCAAAGGACGTACTTTACAGACAGGATTCTCTTGTGAGGGGGACTGCTCTTAGAACAGATAAAACATTACCCAAACAGATTTGCTGATGGGATTCACTTTCCAAACTGAGGATCACAGTGATAGTTTTAGAGGTGGGATTTTAGCACAGCAACAGAGCTGAAATGAGTGGGGCTGCTCATAGAACAGATGAAATATTACCCAAACAGAGTGGTAAGCACAACATGCATGGCACAGGTTGGGAATACTGCAGCTCACTCAGTATTTAAAAAAAACACAGGAAACCTTCAGACACTGGATCAAATGCAGTTTGACTTTGTCAAGGGCAGGTCATGCCTACTCAACCTGGTGAACTTCTAGAAGGTTACCAAAGTGAAAGACAGGGGCAAAATGGTGCATACTGCCTACCCTGACCAGAACAAAACATTTGAAACAGTAATCCACTCAGGCATTGTAGACAAACATATGAAATTAGGTATAAACCCCAATGTCACCTGCTGGATAGCCAGATGGCTCACAGAGAAGACAGAAATCAGTCACTATCAGCGTCCCTCAAGACTCGGTGCTCAGACCACTCCTTTTTAGAATTTACTTCTCTGAAGTAAAGGTCAGTGTTATGGACCTCTGGCTGACCAAATCTACAGATGATTACATATTAGGCACAGTCATATACTCACCCAGTGATACAAATACCATCCAAGAAAACCTGACACAGACTAATAATTAGTGCCAGATCCACTGTGTAAAATTTAATACTGTTAAATGCATAATAGTATCTTTTGGAAAGATGGCTATTCCTAGGAACCTACCACATAGACAATACACCCCTAAAGGATTTTGGAACATGTGGAGACAGTAACCTTACCTTTGATCATCATGTGTCCATGGTAGTAAGGAAATCACATTATCGCAGTACTTATAAACAAGGGTATGTTATCTAGGTCCAAGGATGTCATTGTTTTGCTGCACTCAGCCCTTATCAGATCAGTCACTGAGCACATTGAACCCTTTGGTATGTACCTAACCAGACTTATAAAACAAATGCAGCAACTACAGGGGTTCCTCAACAAAAGAATATATGGCCTAAGCAACATATCCTACAAAGACTGCCTCAAAGCCCTATCCCAATACGTTGTCTCCTACAGATTGTTATGAGGGGAGTTATGTCTGCCCTACAACAGTTCTTCTGATCCTGCACTGATGGGCCAGTTGCACATGCACAAAACAAATAGCATCAGAATTACCTGATCTATGGACCCAAACCTCTTCTGTAACATAAAGAGGGCATTTTAGAGGGACAGATAAGTGACTCATGACTACCTCTTTTCTGAAACAGGATTCCCATCCTAGTGAAGCGGAGATCTTCCCTAACCCAATTCAAGTGTAACTTGGACAAGTGGATGGGGAATTGGAAATTCACACCTGGTCTGGTGAAAATTCACACCTGGTCTGGCATCTGTGTCTCTAGTACATAGTGGCATTCTATAAGTGTTTGACTACCCATACTCAGGTCTTCTTCTACCCCCTTACAATAACCCTAGGTTATCAAACCTTGTCAGACAAATTTAGGAAGCATGGCTAAGCTTACAAAGGCCCCCTGGGACTGTTCGCTTAGTAATCACTTAACCTATATTTGATTGATGCATGTAGTATGGATTTAAAGCTCATAATATTGCCATGTTCCTTGATGCTTGCTTTCTTACTGCCTCTCAGCTTTTGTATATCCTCCATTTCTAATCTGTTACCTCCTATCCCTTAACCACTGATTTATTGTGCATGCTATAACATAATATCCAAAGACTACAGACCATATCTCCTTGCATTTATTTATTTTTTTATGTATTGTCATTTTCCTGTCACTGCTGCCTATTTCCAGTTCCAAATAAATTCATAGCATTGCCTCCTTGCCCTCCATTAGTAGATGCCTTAGAAGGTATCCCACTTTTAGAGCAACCACCATTTGACAACCCCTTTAGTACCTTGTTTTCCCTTTCCAATTCCATATAATTGCTTATATTTCAGACCTTAGTTTTTCATGGCTATCTTTACTTCCTGCTGGGCCTTTAGCCTTAAATTCTACACTTCTAGGACTAAATATTTGGAACTTGTTTTGCATTTTACCCTGCCACTTTTTACTCCCCTCACCACTACAAACATATACACACACACACACACACACACACACACACACACACACACACACACACACACACACACACACACACACACGCATGCGCACAACTGCACATGCACACACGTGCATGCGCACACGGCCTGAACATTATAGTCTTTTTAGGTTATATTCTAAACCTACCTTCTCTTTAAACACCTCAGACTTTTAACATTAGCTCTGTAGGTCTACAAATGTTGCCTACCAGAAGAATACAGTTAAGAACGAACATGTAGGTATGCTTTTCTTCCAATTTTTGTATCTATTTGCTTCTGTTAAGTCATTGATATTCTGTCTAGCACCTCTATTATTAAGATAAAAAGGCTTGCTTACAACAGACATGCATTGCTGGTATCTATCTTGCTGGTGGCCTCCCTAAATGAATTCTGTGGAGAACATTCAGACAGTATTTCTACAATTCCCCCTCCTTTATTTATTGATTTATTAAAGTTTGTTTACTTGAGTGGGGCTGTGATCACAAATGGCCAGTTTCAAGCCAGCCCTGGGGATACAAAGACAAGAATAAGCCCAACATTATAAATTGCAACATAAAGCATTAAGAATATATGCTGCATACAGTAAATCCACTCATGTCAGGATCGATTTGCCTTTTTTTCTTCAGAACTTTGTATCATAATCTCCTGTATGCTCTTTTTATTGGACTATTTTAGTGTGTACAATATTGTTGTTTCTTTCCTTCAAACTGCCTCTGTCCTGTGCTGAAGAGATTTACAGAATTCATAGAATACTCCAGATAGTGTTAACTCCAGACAACACTGTACACCAGCAGTTGTGTTATATAAGAAAAGAGTAACAGCTCCTGTTTAGGACTGCACAGGAGGACAAATAAAAATAGCACTTCTTATTTACTACTTGACAGCAGATGAAGTGCTACAGACACAGAGTAATGCAGTTTAGGTTAGCTAAATCCAGTAAGCTATGGATTCATATCCACTGTTAATCAATGGTATGACTGCACCTAAAGTACCCACCAGGACTGTCACTGCCCAGAAGGCACTCAGAACACCTTCTCTACTACATACTACCATCACCTTTTCTAGTACATACTAACATGTACACTGCTCCATAAGATATGGAGTTTACTCCCAGGCACAGAAAGACAGCAGCAAACTGGGTCACCATCATTTCATCAGCTTTGTCATGTGTACTGCAGTATCATTGTGGCCATGGTTAACCCACTAAACTCCAAACCAGAGTGATAAGGGAGTGGACATTCTATTCACCGGAATATTCCAAAGGCCGGAAAGGGAGACATCACACACAGCACAGGTGTCAGTCAGTTGCATCCTGAACCAGTTCCATACCCCCTGACACAAAATGCAGCATAGCACAGGTACATGTCTATAATCTAAGTGGATATTACACCAGTCATGAGGGAGTTCCATGCAATATGTAGATTGCCAGGCATCAGTAGTATGACACTCTTAATACCTGTTGCTGAAAGGGTACTCAGTAATGAAAATGCTCATGTCTCCTTTGAGTGGCATACCCCATGGTATATACAAACATCTACACTGTATTTGAGTCACTCGCAAGACTGGCATTCCTCACTACTGAATAAAACCAAACAGAAACCCATCATCTCTATTTGTAACAAAGAATGTCTCTAACTTATTCATTGCCTAAACCAGTACATTATTTTTATTTAATTGCTCTATTTCTCCTTATTTTAAATGTGAGGAAGCATGCTACCTGTAATGGCAGTCGCCCGTACCCCCTATCTAATAAGGCCCATTAATTGCTTTCTGTTTCCACCTCTGTCCCCAAGTCTTCATGATATTTCTCATTGCCTTTATCTCCCATGCTTTTGGATCCTTGTTCCTTAATGGTCTTTCCCCTGCTTTCAGGTATTCAGCCTTGACCTAGTTTTTTTATTTGTGGCCCTTTGTCAGCTGGTTCAAATACATTACCTGCATACTGGCTCTTCTGCAGGCTTGGTTTCCTTTCCTGGCATAGGAGATATTTTTATTTTCATCACCAGCAGCTTTCAGAGACTCACACAAACCCGCTCCATTCAGCCTCACTAGGCTCGGGCTCACTCCACTCTGCTACCCTACCTCCCATTCCCACACCCCCCACTTTCATTACATTTATGCCTAGACAATCCACACCCCTACACTCCCCAGCCAATCCACGCCCACCTTCCCAAAATCCTCACTATCCCCACCTACCCACTCCACTCCTCTCATCTCATTCACTCTACTCATACACCTCCACACACAGAACATGCACTTCCTCTTCTCCATTGTTACTAATACTCTGTTTCTCCACTTTCTTTACCTCACCTACAACTCCACCTCCCTCCACTCATACCAAGTCAGACATCTCCACTCACCATCACTACCACTATCCACACTCCACTCACAATCCCACATGTATATTAACATTAACCCACAACCCTTTAATCACACAACCTCTCACCTCTCAAACACTTACACACCCACCATGCTATTTCTCCAGCCACCAAATACCACAAACTAACAATTAAACTTAGTCTTCTCCTACTGCACTCCATTACACAAATAAAACTATGAACTGACATCCATCCCAACCCAGGTCCAATTACATCAACTCTCAATACCTACTATCTTCCTCATGTCCCACACCTACAACCTGTATCCAATCTAGCACACATCCTCATCCCTAGCCCCCTTTCACAAAGCCTCTAACTCTGATCTGCTCCTCCTTTTAAATCTCAGCCTCCATAGTATCATAAATATAACCAGTTAATTCCACACTGTGCTAGCCACGTACTCACCAGATATAGCTTTTATAACTGAAGCCTGGTTAAAGCCCCATATTAAGACAGTGAAATTCTCACAACAGGCTATAGCATTATAAGACTAGATAGAGTTAACAAACATGGAGGTGGTGTTACTGTTATGTTTAAAGACACCCTCAAAGTCATACAACTAACCTGCACCCTCCTGATCTACCTAACTCTAAAATACTGACTACCTGCTTTGAAATCAACCATAACAAAGCTATAATTATCAAAGCCGCCTATCTTCCTCCCGTCAATAACCTTCCCAGCATAGAAAATCTAGTTTACTGGGCAGCTACCAAATTCACCCAGGAAACTATTGTGCTTGGTGACTTTAACGTGGATTGGCACACCTGCACACCAAATAACCCATCCAACTTTATAAATCTTTTCAACTTCACCCAAACAATAACCTGTCCAACCCATATAGACAAACACTCCAACAAGCAGTCAATATTAGACTGGATCTTAACTAACAAACCAAACCTAAGTTACCTAGCTAGTTGCCTACCTAACTCCCTCAGCAATCACTCTCCAACCTTTCTTTACAGAAAGCGTGTGCATACACTAGGCAACATCATTTATAAATAGATCATTACCAAGAAAAACTTTTCCCCCACTAAGTTTAACCTCCTACTCCAACAATGTGACTGGACACCAAGTAAACACCTACAGTTAGATGCTGATGTCCAGTACTTTAACAAAACCTTCCTTACAATCCTCAATACTCTCACCCCTACTCAAAAAGTGCATACTAAAACTAAGCCCCCTCCGTGGCTAACCAAAGACACCAAACTACTAATGAAGCATAGAGATAAAGCCTGGTCAGTGTACAATACTTCTAAAGACAAAACTTGACCTCTTAATTTATCAGCAACTAAAAATTCTAACAAAAAAACAGATCAAAACAGACAAAAAATGTACTTCCTATCCTGTCAACAGAAACACCTAAACAATCGGCAAAAAGTCTGGCAATACATCAACCAGCTCATTAACCCTAGTCGTACCTCTATCCCTCCCCCAGTCACCTCAAACAACACAGACCATATCTCAGCTCAATTCAACTCCCACTTCATCAGTACTGTCACTTCCCTACTAGACAATCAACCAACCCAGCCACCTTCTGTCCCCCCCCGCTCCAGATATTCACAACCCCTTCTCCTTCACACCTGTCCAAACTAATTATATAAAGACTTAAACCTTGCTGCATAGCTGCTGACAAACTCCCAAATGAATTCCTAAAACTTGCCACTCCTTCTATCGCTTACCCCATTTCAATCTTGATTAATCGCACTATTAAAGAACAATATGTTCCACCTCTATGGGACATATCTCACATTATACCCATCCACAAAGGTGGACCCTCCAAAGAACTATCACCCCATAGACATCCTTTCTCCCTTGCAGAAAATCCTAGAAAAATGTATCCACAACCAACTCATTAGCTACATCCTAAACAATAACCTCCTTTCCAGTACTCAGCATGGCTTTAGACCTAAACATAGTATCAGCACCGGCCTCCTAACCTTCACTAACACCATCCATCACCTCATGAATGAGGGCCAGCTTGTTTCTTCCATCTTTTTCAATATGTCCAAAGCCTTTGACACCGTAACCCACCAGCTACTACTTAATAAACTGTCTTGCTATGGCCTCAGTCCTTCAACGCTAACTTGGTGTCATAGCTATCTTTCCAATCGAGAACAGGCTACAAAATTGGAAAAGTCTCTTTCCTCCCTACTCGCCATCTCTGTGGGCATACCCCAATGTTCTCTTCTCTTTATCACATTCACAAACAATCTTAGTTCAGCAACTTAACTAGCTTCCATAGTACAGTATGCCAATGATGCTACAGTTATCTGCTCTGCCTCCTCACCCCAAGACTTCCAACTAAAAATGCAATCATCTCTTCAGGACATTGAAACATACCTCTCTCAACACCAACTCATTTTGGTCAGTGGTGCAGCGGTTAACGTTGTCGCCTCACAGCAAGAGGTTCTCCGGTTCGATTCTCGGCTGGGGTGCCTTTTGTGTGGAGTTTGCATGTTCTCCCTGTGTTCGCGTGGGTTTCCTCCGGGTACTCCGGTTTCCTCCCACATTCCAAAGACATGCATCTGGAGCATTTCTCCCCGGGCCTCCACTGAAAACAGGCTCTGTGGAACCTAGTCGGACATTCCCGGTCAACAAATGTTAAATAAATAAATAAATAAAAATTTTAAATCCCAAAAAAAACAAAATCACAGTTTTCAGGAAAGAAAATAAAAACAAATCTTCCCTGCCCTCTTTTTCTATCACCTCCACAAATGGAACCAATACAGTCCCCATTAGCCACACTAAGCTTTTAGGTGTTACCATAGATGATAACCTCAAATTTGATATTCATATTGCACAAACTATCAAAAAAGTCCACATCAAACTAGGCACTCTATACAGGGCTAAACCATATCTAACTCCCAATGCCAGGTAAGTCACTGTTTGCACACACCTGCTATCCACCCTCCTGTATGGCTCGCTCATATTCACAAACCTTCAAAAATCGGACCTCAACAACCTTGAAGCATGCTACAGTAAGACTGCTAAATATGCCAGTAATCATCCACTCAGATCTCACCACTTGCACACAGTTAAACTGGCTAGAGCTCCCCAACCTTTTATCACTTAATCAGCTAACCTTAACCCACAAAATAATCTATCACCTTGGTGAGTGCCCTGTGATCTCCTACTTAGTCCAACCTAGTAACAATCTTAGAACTCTTAGATCTTCTAACAAACTTTTACTCAAGGTTTCCAACTCCAACAACTGCCATGGTGACTCCCTCTATTCACACAAAATAGCCAAACTCTGGAACACTCTTCCAGAGACAATTGCAAAAAAACCCTAACCACGATCAGTTCAAATCACTCCTAAAGGAACACCTGACTAATCATTGGCTGTGTTCTTGCCACTCTCCAGGATAATTATTAACCCACTTCTGTTACTGTTCTCAGCATAACTCCTATCATCTGTTGTATTAATTTTTCTTAGTATAGAAATTAACCCAGTACTTGTATTGTGTGATTGCTTGTTTTTGTACTATTGCTTGTATTGTTCTATAGATTGTACTGTACTATTGCCTGGATTGTATTCTGTTGCAAAAAAATTGTTTTTATAATACAGTGCAGCTTTTCTCCCCGGGTCTCTGCTGAAAACGGGCCCCTGGCCCAGTCAGACACTACCCGGTAAACTAATGTAATAAAAATAAATAAAAGTGCAAAATGTGCATGTTTAGATAATACAGTTATATAAGTGTGAAAAGGATTATAACAGCTACCACTCAACTCCATGGATCACCCGTCAGAGGCCCAAGCCCTCCTCACATACAGAAATGAACAGAAAGCAGGGATCCAATCAGGTATTTGCATGGATATGCAAGGAATGGGAGAGGACCTATGCATTTTACATAAACCAGTACTGCAGTATAGCTTGGAACTGAAATGAACAATATGATAATTGGATTCTAAATGCCAGCACCTTGTAATCTTTGTCCAGAGCTTGGGAAATATGATCTGTTACCACATATATGTTAGTGGTATTGAACATATATACTACAATGCCCACAAGGTTGTCTCCTAGTCTATGCTGCAAACAGATGTGTTATCAGACATTGTGATAGGGGCTTCCTATGCACTAATATCACAGGCCAGGTAGATGTATTGTGGAATTAGTATCAGTGAGCAGGCCATACATCCTACAAGTACTATACAGACACACTACATGGGGATAATGGATACCATAAATAGCTCCATTTTGGTGCTTTACTAAACTATATATCAAATATCATGTTGCAGTTAAGTTCTAAAATCTAGACTAATGGTTCAAAGTCAAAGGTGTCCAAGGGTAAGTAACTATGTCTATAGGAGACCCACAGCTTGCTCACTCTGTTTTACACCCAGTGAGATCTAGTACCTCTTTAACTAAACGTTTTATGAGAAAAACAGTATGGCCATATCTGGAGTAAGTCAACTATTCAACAGCTGTGCTTTAGAAACTTTTACCAAATTTTAAATGGTTTATTTTCTCACTGAGTGAAAACTGCAGTGGAGTTCTCATTTTAGATCACAGGTTAGCAGGTAATTGTTATATAATGTGATGGCAACAAATGGGGAATCACCCTTCCACATGATCCAGCAACCTCAGTGTTGTTTATCAAATTATGAGGGTATGGGTGGCATAGCCCCTGCAAGCATGAGTATGCAGAAACCTTTGCCCCCACATAATACTTTCTAATGCAATGAATGTGCAATTACAGACTGAATTGTATGTTGGGAGGGGTTAGCCTTAGGGAACAAGGAACAAGTAAAATATAACTAGTATGGTCACACATCTATGCAAATATTCAGATGAGATCAAATTTTTCAGGTCTTTCCAAAAACAGGTAATGATCTATGCATATAAATAATAGTTGCTGACAGTAAGTCAGATAAACAAAGTAAGATCATTCAAGCATTAATGGTCTTAATTTCAGTAAACATCCTAGCTTTTATATCAGTGATGTTGATCAGCCTGCAGTCTTATTTGCTAAAGTTATTAAAATCACCACCTCTTATATCTTATATAAAAATCCTGATGGTCCATAATCGAAAACACAAATTTCTGGAAAATGGTACTTAGGCAATATAAAGCATTTGTTTTGTTAGCAACATAAGTACGTTAATAAATCCTCTGTGATGGCTTTCTTGTGTTCTTACACAAATAGAGGCTATCACAGGAAGTGTATTTTGAGACATATATTACACCCATAGAATTACAAGTGCAATTAGTCATTGGACAGAATGATTTTAGTAAGGTTGGTTAAATTCAGCAAAGAACCTGAATCAATACACCCACAAGCAGGACAAAATGCACCTGTGAAAATCCCGTTACTCCGTCTTTTGGGTTTCTAATACCATGATCAGAAAGGACCGCATGCCTAAGTCAATGTATGATTAAAGTTCATGAAATTGGTAATGTTTCAGTCTTTGATGTTAGCCAAAAGTGTTCTTCACAGCACCCACAATGTGCCTTGTACTGACTCCTCCTGCAGCTCATACTGAGTTGCATGTATTGGTAGCATATCCAAATAAGACTGTAAATTATTTTGTTATGAGACCCATTGCTTCTCCTAGTATTGTTCCTGTCTGGGTAGCCTTCTTTAACACTGACCTCATTCCTAGTTTTTATGATTTTGTGTCTCTGTGTATGGAAGACACTGTAATCACCGAGTGTAGCAATTTCATTAATCAATGCTACTTCTTTTCATGGATTACTATATCTGGTTTTCTCGCATCTATTTTTTGAACTGTTGGTAATGGGTAATCCCATATGATATAAACGTCATCATTCTCTGTAATGCCCTGTGGCTCATGTTTCCAGTGCTTCTCAGCTACTTCATATTGTAATGTTTGCACAATCCTCAGTACAACAGTCATGCCACATTATTATGCCCTCTGCCATTAGTGTATCACACCCAACAAGATGTGCGACTACTTCCAGTTCTGGTTTACAGAACCTGCATTTCTCTGTTTCTCCCACGTACCCAACGGACTTTCTAAACCAACATGTGCATAGTCCAGTATCTTGGGCTGCCAATATTAACCTGTCAGAAACATAGATGTGTGGTGATAGTGGTAATATCAAAGTTGGTATTTTCCAACAATGGTTTCAGATCGCATACCATTTATAAATTAACATAGGACTATATCAAAGACTTAAACTAGGTCTCATATACATAAAATAATCTTGCCAATTCCTTCTAATACCAAAACTGTCTCATCAAACAATATTTTCTACTGGTAAAAAGAAATATGTGTAAGAGGAACATAAACAATACTCATACAGATATTTTTAAGAACTTTGATTATGTAAAGAACGTTAGACTTAGAAGATGTAAGCTTGAGCTGTAATAGGATAAATTCGACTTTACACATCTGTGGATAGCATACCTCTCAAACTCTGCAAAAATTCTGAACAAAGCAAAAATAATGGGGGGGCAGATACCTAAAATCAGGGGTAAATTTTAAATATTGCTCTTCCAAACTTAGAACATTGCCAGAATAATAAGTTTTGTGTTAGCATACATTTTCTGAAGCATATGAAGTCTGAAACATAAGTGTATGTCATTCTTCAGTGACTTCAATCCTCAAAGATTTTCCAGAAAAACACAAATTGTATGAGGAACCGACCAAAAATATGATGCACAAATTCGGACATTCTGCAAAAATCTAGAAAGCTGGTAGATACGGTGGATAGTCAAACATTGTTAAACATGTCATAACAGGTTTGTAACAATCTTGTAGAGAAGGAAATGAAGAAAGAATAGTGGAAGTAAGGAAGTTAATTTTCATCCTTATCAGACATAACGCTTATCTGAAGAGACATAAAATAGGTAAATCTGAGATGAAGTTAATCATGCCAAGGGAATGGCATTGATGTTGCTCAAGGGACTGAAACATAGAAATAAGCATATAACAGTGATGAAGACAGAAATAATATCTGTGCGTGGTCTACTTAGAAAGGGTGGCTCCATTTTTTGAGAAGTGTTTCAGGTTTAATAATAGAAATGAATTGCAGTCTCTATACTTTGATCTCTTTTTTGGCTAGAGGCTGATTCTGTCTGTCTAAGCATTAAAAAAGAGGTGGTGTCAGTGGTTCAATAGGTAACACACTTGCTTTTGGGGCTGGAAGATCTGAAGCCTGTGGGTTCTAATCCCACTCCACATGAGTGGATTACTTTTCAAATTTCTGACATTGCAGTACAGCATTAGGGGCTGTTGCTCTCCTGAGTGAGCCATCATTTGAAGATCTTAAGCCAAGGCCCTAGCTGTTTGAGTTGGTATTAGCTCAGGTGGATGTAAAAGTTCCTAGTGGACATATAAAAAAAAAAAAAGTAGGGAAGTTCCCCAGTACCCTGGCAATATTTGCCATTACAGTATAAATACCACCTGAGGTCTCCTCAGAAAAAGATCACTAGCTTAGTGGGACTAAACTGATCAACAAAAGATTAAAAACATAATTTAACGTGTTTCGTTTGCTGTTTTCAAAACACCAATGCACAAGCATTTGATAAGGAATTGTAAGATGTACGTCTTTCTAATACTCTATTTCTTTTCTTCTTTTTAAAAATAGAAGTTGGTCTTATTATTGTAAGCTAACTACAAGTATATAAACAGAATGTTCACTAAATAAATATTATTACTAGTTTAGGTAAAGCTCAAAAGATTTAATTGAAAGTGTTTGCAGTGTATGAGTTAAACAAACTTTTTTCTCATCAAAGCTTCAATTAATATACTATGTACTGAGAGGAAACTGTCCAGAATCAGGTTAAAACCCGTTTTAGATTTTAATAAATGTGATATTTTGATGATTTAAGAATCTGTTAAAAATTAATGCCAAAAAAAAATATGACTGCATACAGTCCTCATTGCTTAAAACTTGTATCCTTGTATTTCATGTTCTACTGATTAATCTGTTTTGACTCGTATTTAAAAGATGGAATATATGGTTTGCAAAGAAGACAAACTTCCTGATGGCCTGAAAACTCTGTGTTTAAAAAGCTCAAGTTTTTTTTTTCAAGAAATCAACATTTTGAACTTGCACCAGCCAGGCACTGGTAGATCTTATGAACCACATCCTATTTTAATTAGGGTTATTTTTGAAACTGAAATGCCTACGATAAAGTAAGAGAACTGATCATGTACTTAAAGATCTGACTAAAGTATCTCACACATTATGCCATTTTGCATCTATATAGATAGATAGTAGAGGGAGAGAGAGATAGGTAGACATAGATGTTGATTAGATAAAGGTTTAGATAGACAGAGAGATATAAGTAGACACCGATGAAATAAGCCTGTGTATTAGATAAACTGAGCAAATCTAGTTTGGTTTAAGAATTCCTTATGTGAAAGACATCTGTTGCGATAAAGAGAATTATCATGGTTAATTAAAGGTGTTTCTTCAAGCATATGGGGGCACAATTTGTTTAATGTGCATGTTCATGAATTATAGCCCATATATCTAGATTTTAAATACTTGGTATGTATACGTTGTTTAGTCATACATGTGGAAAATTAAGTCAAAGTAAATTGGGAATAAATAATGGTTTACTGAATAATGAAATAAAATCTAAAGCAAGGATGTTTGGTTTGTATATAAGTTAGGCAGAACTGCAAAAACTGTGGTTGAGGGAGAATGAAGCAGTTAACAGAGTCTTTTAAGTACATTGCCCTTCAGACCGATTACAGATATTCTTGTGTTGCTCATATTACCTTGATCATAACAAAACTCCACTGCTGCATTTGGAGTTTGTACGTACTAAAGCTTTTTTACTGCTGACCCATAAGGAAACCATTATATTCATGCTATTTGCTGTCTGTACTAGAATGTGCTGATACATACTAATGTTCCTGCTGTGATGCTGACTAAGCTCCATGACTGTTATCCTCCAATCCTGAATATTGCATTTATTACTCACAGTTATGCAAGTCATTTGACTAGGTAAAAATCAAGTTTTATACAACAAAAATAATATTCAAGGATAGTTGTGGGAAATATCAGTCAATTCTGAGAGACATTTCAGCAAAATTTAAATAAAAAGGGTATGTGCTGCACTCAAACATGTCAAATGCCTGTAAAGCATTACAGACCAAGAGCAATTGTTAGTTATGTTCCTCAGGGGCTGTGTGCTTAAAAATACATTAAGCTCTGACAATAAATGGTGCTTTGCACAATATAGACTGTGGTGATTGCAATAATTTTTATGGAAAACCACTCCAGTAATAATATCAGTCTATATATATATATATATATATATATATATATATATATATATATATATATAAAGACACGCACGCACGCACACACACACACACACACACACACACAATCACACACACATGGACACACATACACACACACACACAAGCACACACACACACACACACACACACACATACAAACATCGACACACAAATGCACACATACACTGATACACACACACACACACACACACACACACACACACACACACACACACACACACACAAACATGCACGTACATAAAGTGTCAGCTGTGTTTAAACATTTCTTCACAATAAGCAAGGAATCATATTGCAAAGTAGCCTTAGAAAACTACAATTTCCTGCGGGTACAGTTGTAATTCTGAAACAGATGGTAGTCCCTAATATCCTAAATATGTTGCCACTTTAAAAATCCCTTTAATGAGAAAGCAAAACTGTGTCACCAACAAGTGTCTCCTGAGTCCTGATACCTTGACACAACATTTTCTGGCTCAACTTCAGTTTTGAATCCTAAAATATTCTGCTTTCATTACAGAAAATCTACATGCAGCTGTAAAGTTTTATCATCAAATTATTTCCCATCCTTGTAATCTAATTCTTATTAGACATGTATAAAAATGCAGGAGTTAAGGAATTCTCCCTGTTTCCAACATTTACCAGATTGGGCTATCCCAATGCATAACATTAAAAAGTGTCACAGCATCTAATACATGGCAACAAATTATCACAGTTAGTTGTTATTCATACACATGTATGCAATAAAAGCATGAAAAGTTGCTTCATAGGTTCATAGTTTTAGCACACAAGCCCAAGGCACATTGCCTACCAAAGACCTTTGAACCTGTAGTTAAGACAGTGAAAAAATGTATGTGCGATTCCTGCAACTAACAGAGTTGAAGAATTTGTAAAAGCAGCTAATTTGGCCATAAATATCCACTTAAAACATTATCCTTATAGAAATCAATAGAAGTAACTGAAATATGTTCTGATATACTATTTCTAAGAATGTTTAAAGAATGTACCAGCTCAGGGTGCTACATATCAGAATCAACAGGCAGACAACACTGAAAGAAGAGGGAAAGAAAAACATGCCATATTGTAATAAAATGAAATGCATTCAGGAAAATGGAACCATGAGTCATAAACAATATCATCATCATAACAACTGCTGCCATGCAATTTGGGGGTAGAATATATTAAAAATATCATTTTAATGGGACAAGACCTTGACATGGTGGAGGTGGTAGCCTGAAGTAGCAAATGGATGAAGGATTGAGTCATTCTTAAAATGAGAAGAAACTTATTTTCCCTTTCTACAAATAGTAATTTATAAGGACTACTGGATGCACAGATGTTGTGCTAAAACATATAAATAACCTATTTTTCATCAGACAAAACCTAAACAAATTCCATTGCAGTTGTTAGAGAGTACCACAAAAGCACACCGAATACTGCAATCCATTGCAGTTTTCTCATATCATTAATGGAGACAGTCATTTAGTGAGAATTCAGAATGAAAGAAGTGGCAAGCGTACAATGTCACCTGGTACAGCAAAAGTTAAGTGTAGTAAGTGGTCTGCAGAGATTATTTTTAAGATGCAAGAGAATGTGGAAAACAGCAAGTGAAAACGCCCAGAGTTTACTGGCTTACCTATAGGTGATGAGGAGAAGCAAAGGTCCCTCTGGAAATCCTAGGTGCAAGTCACAGCAAACAAACTTGGTTCATAGGTTTATAGTTACTTACTAGGCTATTGTTTTGTGAAGATCTTTAGAAACCTAGCCATACATTTCCATGAAGTTTTGAGCCCTTATATTTTTAACCAGAGATGAGAAGAACATTTACATGTTGTCCCTATCCATGAGGGATAAGGGTGCTAGAGGAGAGAATTTGTTGTTGCCCATTTTATTAATCCATTCACATTATGTCTGAATAGTGTAAAAGACATACTTTGCTATATGTGAAGAGGAAGATAATTAAAAAAATGGTATTCTCTGTGATACATATGTATGTCTCCATCCATTTTCCATTTATGTTGCATAAGAGACAGATCTCTTGAGCAGGTGCTGAGGCTCTGTACAGAAGGCAGAGTTTATTTCTCAGTTACCTGTATGACGCTAAAAAGGAAGACAAGGCTTTGAAATGGTCTGCATCATTTTTATGATGTACGTCCTTGATTTTATTACTAATAAAGCACTATGGGCATTTGGGTTTTATCAACTGTTTGGACATATGCATACTGAAGGGGTATTATACTCAAGTATTAGCCAGATGAATGTAGAATGCAATGTAATGATCACATCCCTAAACCTGGATGCCACACTCTTAGTAATAAGCTGTGCATTCAAACAGCATTTTCTTACAACAGTGGCTATGCAATGACCAAAGAAGAGTTCATTGTCAACATATGTTCCTAGGTCCCTATCTACTGGATACATTTTCAGGGGTGCATTGTCAATTTGATAGTTACAAGGGACTTTTTGTTAGTTGAGAGATACTATTATACATTTATTGGCATTCAGTTTTAGTCTTTGATTTTGATTCTAGCTATTGGCTTGGAAAAGGCCATCTTAGATGATTTTGGTGTCTTCTGGGGTATTTATGGTGGTACCAAGTTTACAATCATCTGCAAACATGGTCAGTCATAAACCCTTCACAGTAACTTTAGCCTTCAAGAAGCAAATGAATGGCCAAAGGAGTAAAGAGGTGTACACTGCTAGTGACAGGTCATTTGGAGGAGGTAGAGCATCCTACCCTAATTTCCATGATTCTGTTTGTGATGCAGTTTGCTAATCAGCAAGTTACAATGAGATGAGCATTTAGCTGGAATAGTTTATCAACTTTACCTGGGTGTGGAATAGTGTCAAATGCCTTTATAAGGTCTAGATATGCAGTGTACACTAATTTGTCCTCATCCATTGCTCAGTGACTGTCTTGAAGAAGTCAGCAAGGTTAAGTTAGGCAGAATTTTCCCTTAAGAAATCCAAACTGATTTGGGTCAATAGTTTGTAGGTTACTTATGTTCTTATTTATTAATTCCATAATGATCCATTCCATAGCCTTAAAGATGAAGCTGGTCAGACTTATGGGTCTGTAATTTCTAAGGTCCATTGACACCTCAGTTTTAGCAAAGGGATGACAATTGCTGTCCTCCATTCATCTGACACAAAGCTTATTTGAAGGCTAACATTGAATATCCTCTGTAGGTGGTCTGACAGGTCCTGTTTCAGGCTGTCCTGTAAACAACCCAGTATGCTATCCAACCCCACAGAAGCAGTTTTCTTGGCTATGGATAGTGCCTTGAGGACTTGTTCATGGGAGATTTGAGGAGAGTGTTTAGCTGAGAGCATGGGATTTCAGACTGAAAGAGGGGAAATGGAGGGGAAGCTAAATTCATCCACTAGTAGTAGACTTTAGTTACTAAAGAGAAGTGAAACAGATAGTAAAATGGGAATGCATCTCTGGATCACTGATTGGTTCTTTATTAAAATGCCAAATAAAAAGGGAAATTCAACAACTTATTCTTTGAAGCAATGGTGTTTGCTCAGAAAAGTCAACAGATACAAGCTTTAAAAAACTTTAATATGACAGTAATTTGGAGCAAAAACATTTAAAGAAGGAAAACTAGAACTTGTAAATATGTGATACTAATGTCATTTAATGGGATAAGAAATTATCTCCAGTCCAAAAAGTCCCTAGTGTTAGCAATGAACAATGTGAAGAATGTACAGAGAACTATAGCTCTGACGTGACCAAATGAGGACAGCTAGGCCTGGCAAGGGGAGTGAGTTATGACGAGCAGGTAAACAAGATATGCAGGGGAAGTGCCAGTAAATTATCACTATTTCAAATTCATTACCGCACAATAGGAAGGAATTTCTGGAGGCAAATGTGTAGTAAATGGTAACAGCAGATAGGAAAAAATATAAAAAGGAAGAGTAATGATAGCATGCAGTAAAGTAGAGGCCTAACAAATGCAAGACTGAGGGGAGAAAGTTGGAATGGAAGCAAAAAAAGGCCTGTAAATGTACAGATGTTCCCTGATTAGCTAGGAGAAAGAAGTTAGAAAAAGAGATAGCTGTGCAAAGAAACAAAAAGGTAATTGTAAACCTAAAACTGGGAAAGGTACTCATGCCACATGACTATCAGAGAAAGGTATGCATGCCAGTATAGAAACAGACTAAACAGCTGTTAAGGAATGGATTTTTTGTGTATGTATGTGATTTTTGTGTATGGAGGATTTGAATAAAATCATAATTATGGTTCTTCCAAAGTCAAGTGAGGAGAAAAGATATGTTTGATTTGAGGAGTGTGTAAGTTATGGTGAGTTATAAGCTGAGTTATAGGCTTATATTCAGGTAATAGCGTAGACACTGGGATTGTGAAAGTACACACCTCTGTCAAAAGACAAAAGATGTGAATTAAATACTGTGATAAGCACAGTGATAAAGGGAGACATGGATCTATTTTCATCTCTGTGCAAAGTGCTGGAGAGGAAAGAAGTCATCCATCTTAAAGTTGCATAAATAATTAGAGCTTTCAAAAGATGTGGAATTTATGGCCTGCACAGACTACAGCACCAAGGCTTACACACATAATTCTACTAGAAACCCATACATATAATCACTATCATAAAGCAAATGTTGTAAAGGTCTGTCATTAAACAAGCCCTACTGTAAATGTCTGAAACAAAAGAAATAACTCTATTTCTTCAAAGATAATATGCAGCAAAAGGCCCTTCCAACTGTTGTGCTGGTTCTGTCTTTCTACATGTTTTGTTGTTGTTGTTTCTAATATAAAAATGAGGCCAAACCATGCATCAACAAGTAAAAAATATTTCCTCCATAAAATCCTTTCATTTTGCTCAGCCTTTGTATGTGCCTTCCTTGGCAGATGCCATCATGCTTAGTTAACATTGTGATGAAGCAAGGTTGGATGCTTACACCTGTAGCAAACAAGTATAGCCAGTGACAAGCATTAAACGGTACAAAATGCTAACTCAAATACCATTCACCTGTACAAGAGTAATATTTGATGAATGCAACTATATACATTAAATATCCCCATCGTCTGGGCATCTGGGGTTTGTATTTGTTTTTAATGTTTAAAGCTTGCTTGTTGGATTCCCCTTAGCAACAACATGCATAAATGTAATAAAAATATTAATAAATAAAAACGAACACTGACATTACATTTCCATTTCCCACACATTTTATTGGTGCTTGCTATTAGGGGAAACTGAAAAATGACTAACATTACTTTTTTTTTTCTAGCCAGAGGCTATTTAAAAAAAAAAAAGTCGTGCCCATCACAGCTGCAGAGTAGACAAGGTAACATCATTGCCTGTGATGCTGAATTTATTTTAAGTTCTATTTTTTACAAAAATTGTTATTTACATGAAAAATACAAATGGAACAGCCAGTAACCACCAGTAAGCTGTACTATAAAGATGGAACAGAATGCAAGCTATGCGTTTCATTTCATTATATAGCATATGTTATTTTAGTAAATTATATTCAGTATGCCACATCCCTTCATCTCCTGAATCCCTAGGATGGAAGCTCCCTTGTTATTAAGGCACTCAGGCAATGCCTTCTCACTAGCTGATCAAACAGTACTGTGAATTTTACAGATTTGAATGAGCCCTTTTATTTCACTAATTTCCAGGTGATTTTTTTATTTAAGATGATTGCCTGAAGCAGGGAGCAATTATATGTGACATAGATTACATCAACATTGGCACACCTTGGATTACTAATTGTGAGTTCAGAAAGTAGACTGTAGGTAAGAGTGTGTTGTCCAAAGCTATCTGATGTACAAATATTTCTTCTCTAAGGCTGTTGTGTACCACCCTTCTGTTTCTTTTTCACTGCCATCAAAGGGCTTCCTTATTCACCTATCAAAACAATCAACCCCTCACCTCCATTTGAATGCAAAAATCATGCAGGTTTCTATGCAAGTCATCTTTGAAGGCAACTAGTTTTAGGGGTTCATTTCTCATAGTGGTCACATTTTTAAAACTGCTTTTACAGAATGGATTCTGTAAACAATCTTCTTTGTTTATACACTCATAGTTATAGCTAACTACTAGGCAATTAGCCTACAGTCCATTACAAGCCTAGTTCCTCCAGACTCAGTGGGGACAGCACAAGACAGACTGGGGAAGAATTTGAAACTAACAATCCAATTATCTGGGATTACCTTGAGGATGGCAAGAGATCTACTCTGCTTGACTTGTAGTGCATGTTTGCTCCAGACGTGAGGGATACATTGAGATATGAGTCTATCATTTGTACATTTAACTAACTATTTGAGGAACCCTTTGTTCTGTGAGGGAATAAGAGGTCAAATGGGATCAGATCTTTTATGGCTTGAAAGGCTAGACACAGATCATCATGGAGGTAAGAGACTTGACCCAGAGAGAGGGCTGCGAGTCTATCAAGTTAATTGAGGGTCTTGAGATCGCTGATCTTTTTAGTCAGGACACTGAGGTCTAACAAGCTGAGTGATGTGTTGAAACGCATGACAAAGGAGGCATTATATTCGGTAATGGTAATGGCTCTAATGAAAGATGAGTATGGGGGGATTAAGACTTCTTAAGACCTAGAGAAGATGCCTTTGGTAATTAGGTGAGTCAGACAAAAGGATAGCTGAACTACTACAGAGACATGATGGTCAAAATATAAGGAACTATCAACATGTGTGCCTAGGTCGACTATAACACTATCTGATTGATGAGATGTGTCACTTAAATGGGATGATATGGAAAGGTTTTATTTACCAGTGAACTGTACTACATTATTTTCACATTTCATTTGAAACTGTTGTGTTTGCACCAGTAGTTAACTTACTTTAACCCATGCTGGAGGAATTGTGAGTCAGTGGAGGATCAAATAACACTATCCACTTTACAGTCATCTGCAAACAGATGGCCATAGGGAAGGAATGTTAGCCTGAAGGTCTGATAAATAGATGCCAAATAGAAGAGGCCCCAAAACCAAGCCCTATGCTATACTACTTATAATATATATATATATATATATATATATATATATATATATATATATATATATATATTTGCATTCAGAAATGGAACCTGTGACTCTAACCACATGGATCCAATCAGACAACAAGTTCACTATCTACTGCACACCCTATAAAATTGTATTCAGCTTTACAAGTCTACCCATAAAGTCTACATGGGGAGTACTATCAAAGAGCATGGCCATGTCAGAATATTCTGTATGTTCTACATAACAATTACCCACTGCTTTGGCGAATGTTTCAAATAAATTAATGAAGCTAATGAAGAAGGACCTGCATTTTACAAAGCCAAATTGGTAAGGGGCCAAGGTTAACACATTTTTAGAAAAGTTTGAGCCTGCAGGTTTAAAACCTACCTGTCTGTTCTCATGAGTCCAGGGTACAACCAGTAGACCTCAGTGATGCAAAATGAATCCAGGCTGCTGGCATGAGAATAGAACACACAGTGTTTGATCTTCCAATATTAAAGGTGAGTGTGCTACCTGCTGAGCTGCTGACACTGTTCCATGAAGTTTCTATGGAATGCTGAAATGTTCTATGCTGGATGCCAAACAGAAAGCATTAAAGATGACATCTGACCTTCTTTGCTATTGCCAGGCAATCCACAGAATTTGTCCTATTTTTTGAACTAATTAGGTCTGTCTTAATTGTCATAAGGTTGGTATTCCACTGTAGTGCTCTAGAATGTTCCAAGGTGACAGGATAAAGATTTTCTATGTTGGGCTCTTGCTATGCAAACACCATTCCATCAACTGTAGTGAAATCCAGTCACACATAGCAGAAGTGGTCGTAGCTTTCATGACCAACATAAAATGGTAGCTTTTGGTAGGGAGTAACTGAAGTGGAAAATCTTTGTGAGACACACCATACAAAGACTTCCACTTGGCAATCAAGTGCTACAGTAATGTTATTGCTTCCCCCTAGCCAGCAGACACAGCAGGGTTAACCTGTGAGATTCTTCCTAACATAAAAATAATGTTTTTCACTTTGTTGTAAAAGCAAGAGTAATGTATCATCCAGATACATCCACAGTCATCACACACATTTTATCTTATGACAAAGACAGACATAACCATCACAGGAAAGTTCCATATATTGCAAACTGCAGAGTTTATATCCATAGAGTGAACCTTCAATTTTTTACTAGTCGTTTTTTGACAAACTATGTTAAAAGGGAGAATAAGGGACTCGGATCCATATGACAGTGAATCTTTCAGAAGCTATTGTTTACAAAGCTCTTCAAACCCTCTAGCCAGTAGTTGTAATTGGAGTTCCCTTTGGGTTTCTATACTAGTACACACCCACCTAGTGCAGATGCATTTTTGGCCAACATTCTTAACTGTCTTTAAGTCGCAATTATTTTTCCAGCTCTGTATCTCATCCTAGTTTCTGATTAAAATGATATGTCCTTACTCAAGAGTACATTCAGTTCCATGTATGAGTAAGGTAGCTCTGCTTGATCAGTACTAAGATCAATGTGAGGATCGTTTACATGTGACAGGTCGATAGACCTTTCTTTACCTGCAATATTCGCCAAGTCTAAAATTACAAATTATACCAGTTATTTTCTATGGTTTTACCTACATGTCTCAAGATTTCTGTTGCATGTCACACCCATTTTTGTCTGTACACAAATCGTATGGATTAGCCATTTTGAGACTGATTCACCTACCTAATTGCAGCACATGAGGCGGCTTTAGTCCATCAGTATCACTCTCAATATTCTCTGTGGAATCCGCCATTTCATCTTCCTTTCCATTTGTTGAGTCGTTTTGTGCATCTGGGGTAATCCTGTCTCCTCATCACTGCCATTCACTTTGACATGTTGGTCCTTCACTTCAGACATGGATTTTTGCAACCTGAAATTGTACACCATTATCCAAATACTGTCATGCCTCACAAACACTACAGTGCATTCCTGGCCAATGACACAACGCTGGGTCCTTTCCACTCTGCACAGTCAGCACTTGCATAGTACAACTTGTCTGCCATTTCAGACATTCTATTTTTGGTATGAAGTTGTTTTTGTAGTGCTCTCCAAATTCTGTCTGGATATTCAGCCATAGTAACTGCTCCCTTTGGCACATAATATAGAAATGCTTTCTCATACTGACATATTACTTGTAGTCCTTCCTACAGTACACAACTTAGCAACAAGAACAGAAGGGAAGTTTGGATTCTGGTAAGGCACATCTGTTTGGGTTGTAGTCAAAGGCATTCTGCAAGATATATTTTACCATCAGATCCCAATCTAATGCTGCTTCCCAGTCACACACCCTCTTGCTTTTACCTTTAACATTATTTCTGCCTGTGTCTGGTTCTGTCTTTCTAGGAGACAGTGCTACAAGGACTATATGCCAGTGTGGTCATAGAGTCAGTGTTGAAGTAATTTGCCATATAATTATGTCATTATTAAATTTTCCATTGTTTTCACCAAATAACTTCTGAGATAACCATTACTTATCTAGCAGTGAATGCATTTCCTTACAATTTCAGATTTTTGGGTATGTTTCACACTAATATAAGTCCATTGCAACAAGTATATTGTAAACTGAGGCAAGAAACATGTCAACATTGGGTATGGGTTTAGATATGTTGTACTTGAGGCAAACATCACAACTGAAAACAATCTGTTTTAAGATAGAATTGAACAACAAAGCATTTTCAGCAATCTGTTCATAGAAGGATACCCCAATTAATTCATTATTAAAGAAGTACATCCTTTAAAACGTGTTGCTTCTTCTACGTGTTTATGTTCAATGAAATTGTGGGAGCTTCATTTTCATAATGACTTTTTTAGGTCTGTATTTAAAACACTGACACAATAATGACAAAGTTAATGAACTCAAGAGTCATTGGTTATGCAAACATCACTTCTTTGTTATTCTCCATTTCTAGTGCTCTCTTAAAGGACATCTTACTCAGCAACAAAGGTATCTCAACTCATACCCACTCCGTTTCAGTATGACATGAAACTTGGCCTACTTTGCAGGTATTTGCAACCTCTTGGGCTAGAGTACTGTTTTTCATCTCCAAACTTGAAAGCCGTATTACTAGGCATGACAGGTTTCAATATCCTGTCTTCCTTGCTCTGACACAGAATATTAATATAGTCATTTACTCCAGTTCTTACATCTGTTTGTAGTTTGCCAAAGTAACTTTACAGTCTGATAAATTCTAGAAGTTTGGCATAATGGTTAAGGTCTTTACCTCAAAGACACATGATAAAGAGTTTGATTTTGACCTCAGAATATTGGCTAGGTTTAAAATAGTCCTTCAGGAAAGTTAGCTTAGTATCCACCTATAAACCTATAGAAATGATTTGTTGACAATGTTAAGACTGCATTTATTACATGTTATGAGATAATTTAAAAATAAATGGTCACATTTCAACAAACCAATCTAGTGCAACTAATTTAAGAACATTTAAAATAGGAAGCAAAATTCTTAAAAGCTTATTAAAGCTATTATTCTGAAATGAATAAATGCATGTTTAGAAAGACATCATTGGAATGGAAATGCTTTCAAATGTAGCTGTCACCTTAACTGGACTTTGTGTTACACATTGAGAAGCATTTTCATTCCACTAGCTTACATAATCCATATATGTATTTACCTAGTGGTTTCAATCTAAGGAGACAACAGTCTTTCAGTAAAACTAATATTTTTATTACATTCTGCAAATTATTCAGTTATTTCACCTCTAGTAATTCTGATATATTATTTTCTATGAAATTCTGTCTTGTCTCCCTTTGCATAATTCAGGAAATATGAAGGATGAGAGCTCTTCTGAAAATCTAGTCCTCATACTCTGACAGATGTATTATAATTCTGTGTATAATATGTGTGCAATTATGGAGTCTGTTACTTATAGGTTCATAGGTGTGAACTAGGCCAATGGCCTTGGAGCCCTTACAAGCCAAGTCCATAGGATTACCCTGGCATTGTGCCACCCGACCTTAGTTCCCAGTGCATCTGTCGAGTAAAGCCACTGGAGTGATGCCCAGGGCGAATTTTCTATTTCCCATTCACTCATCAAGATTTATCTTGGAGAGGGTCAGTGAGGTGCTCTGTTTGATATGTATGGGAAGTCTATTCCATAGCATGGGCAGTCTCTGGGTTATGAACCTGTCCCTCCAGCATGTTCTGTTGATTGTGGTAATGAGGTTGAGGTCTCTGGAGCATGTGGTGCAGAGGGATTGGGATATCTTTAGATGTAGCATTTCTAGCAGAGCTGGGTCAGACATGGCTTTGTAAGTCAAGCAGAGATTGCCTCTAATTAGGCAATATGAGACAGAGAATAGTTGGAGTTTTTTGAGTCTGTCCATACATAACAAGTTTTTAAGGCCTAGGATCCTCTTTGTGAGGTACTTTTGCAGCCTCTCCAGTTGTTGCAGGTGTCTAGTGATGTACATACCAAATGAGGCATTGTACTCAATGATTGGCCTAACGAGGAAGAGTAGAGGGAGACAATGACCTCTTTCTTCCTGGACGCAAAACTCTTAGTAATGAGATGTGCCACATAAAAGGACTTTCTGACCCCAGTGGCAATGCGGTGGTCAAAAGAGAGGTTGCTGTCAACTTGTGTTCCCAGATCTCTTATAACCCCTTCTGTGTCCAGTGAACTACCATCGATGTGGTAATTCATTGGAAATGGGTTTTTCTCAAAGGGGATGACGACATATTTTTTGACATTGAGCTTAAGGCCATGGTTCTGACACCAGTCATTGGTTTCAGTGAGGCCTTTCTTTAGGATGTCAACATCACTTGTGGAGTTAATAAAGGCTCCCAAATTTCAATCGTCTGCAAACTTTGTCAGCCAGAGTCCCTTCGTGTTGGCCTGGACTTCCAAGAAGTAGATACCAAACAGGAGAGGACGCAGAACTGATCCCTGTGGGATTCCACTCGTGACTGGTCAGAAGTCTGACTTGGAGTCAGCTACTTTCACACTGTGTGTTCTATCTGTGAACCAGTTTGCAATCCACCTAGTGATATATGGGTTGATGCCTAGATTAGTGAGTTTTTCTATGATTCCTGAGTGGGGAATGGTATCAAAGGCCTTGGCCAGATCAAGGTAGGCTGTATGAACCACCTAACCTTCATCTACAGCTCTGGCGACTGACTCAAAGAAGTCAACCGAGTTGAGCAGGCATGATCTACCCTTCACAAAACCAAACTGCGTGGGATCCAGAGTTTGGAGATTCCCTATATCCTTGTTTATTAGGTCCATGATGATGCATTCCATAGTTTTGCATATCAGACTTGTCAGGCTAATGGGGCGATAGCTACCAGGGTCTGTAGTCACTCCTCCTTTGTGGGGAGGGATGACTGTAACAGTGTGCCATTCGGCAGGGACATGAGGCTGTGATTGAACAGGGCACACAGGTGAGGTGCCAGTTCACTCTGTAGTTCATGTAGAACACAGCCAGGGATATTGTCAGGTCCCATAGAAGCTGTATTCCTGGCCTTGGACAGTGCTGTTTTAACCTGTGCAGCAGTGATACTGGGTGTCTGGCAAGCTACTGATATTGTGATTGTCCTTTGATGGGGGAGAGAGGGGTAAAGTTGGCACTGAATCTGTCGGCCAGTATATTGGCAATATCTGTTGGCTATAGGAGGTACCATTGTGCAGTAGCTCAGAGCAAATCTGGGTATTGCCATGGGGATTCTTTACATAACTATAGTAGGCCTTGTGGTTGTCTTAACTATCTGCTGCAATTCTGTTTTCATAGCTAGCTTTAGAGGATTTGATGAGGGATCTCAACTTTTTGTTGAGGCTGATAAGGGAGTTTTTCCAGTCTTGGGACTTCACCTTATTCCACATCAGTTTCCTCCTTCTGTTGTAGAGTTTGTTTATGGCAGGGGACCACCAGATTGGCTTCCTTTTTTTGGAGGAGAGTGTCTTGGTTCTATTGGGTATGGCAAGATCCATGCATTCATGTTCATACAATGCACTGGTGTATGATTTGGCGGTCATGCCACTATTCTCCATTTGAATGGGTGCCGTGAAGTTAGCCACCTCTATTTTTAGGAGCACAAAGTTAGCTTTGGAGAAGTTTTTCACGGTGGTTACCTTTGCGGGGGGGGGAGATGTGGATTTCCAAGGTGATTAGTTTGTGGTCGGATCTAACCAGGCAAGAGTTGACTACTGGTGTAGAGCAGCAGTCGCCCATGTTAGTAATGACCAGGTCAAGGATGTTGCTACCTCTAGTGGGGTAAGAACAAGCTGGTCCAGGGCATTGTAATTAATGAATTCCAGGAAACATTGGGCAAGTGTATTGGTACATGAGTTGTTTCCCCAGTTAATGGAGGGGTAGTTGAAGTCACCCATTATGAGAGTGTTATGTTGGACCCTAATATTCTCCAGGGTGCTTAGGAATGTGGAGTGTGAGTCTTGGGACATGGTTGGGGACCTATAACAGGCTACGACCTGAATCACTGTCTTACCCACTGTTAGCTGCACCTGAAGTATCTCTGATGCATTATGTTGGGCTACCAGTCTGGAGGTATGCTCATCCTTTATGAATATGGAAACATCACCACCTTTGGAGCTTTGGTCCAAGTTCTGGGGCCGAAAACTATGGAATGAGTTATAGCCTGGTAGTGCAGGGGTGCTTTCTGCTGCCTTGAACCAGGTCTCTAATACAGCACAAATATCGATGTTCTCCGTTTTAAGGAGTGCTTCCAGCGAGTGCATTTATCACAATTTAAAACTGATGCTTATAGCATGTTATCAGATCACTGGAAGATAACAGCCATGTGCTACATATGGTCCTATTTAATGATACCTATTAGGTATTTGCATGGAGTACCTTCCCGTTATGTTGAGCTATTGTTTAATACATTGAATTTTGAGAAGGTACACGGACTTCTGTAAATGGAATTTCAAAATCGTGAATTTTAATGAATCTCATTAATTTTGTCTGGTTCAAATGGGACTTAAAAGCAGTATGCACATAACTGATCTTACTTTCAGGTATACCTGACTCATAGGTAACTGCAAAGTTAATTTTGCACTTGCTAGCATTGCTGTGTTGAAATATGTTTCTCTCCTTATAGGCCTATGTTATCATTATTCCAAACTAAACACATTGGGAGGGTGTCACTAATTTACTGTTGTCTCTGTTTCACACATCATCATTGCTGTTACTACTGTTGTTGTCCTTTAGTACTGCGTCCTTCTACCTCTGCATAGGACAGCCATAGTCAGCATCTCAGACACATACAACTGTTATATGTATGTTTTGCCTACTGTGTGTTTTACCTCTGTTGGAATGGTGCATGCTGGGAATTATGTGATTACACATGTTGTGTTTATGCCTTTGTTTTATTACAACAGTTGCATTTCATCCCTCGCCTCTGGCACCGGCTTCCCATGAGGACATGTCAGGTGTGTGATATGCCTGTATTCCTGTGGCATATGAAGCATAATTGTTAACTCCATGTTATATTGGGTCTGTTGGTCATATATGTACGAGTCTTCCTGGTAAGCTGTTATTATCTGTAACACTGTAGTGAGATATACATGGCATATATCATCAATAATATCCAGCATGTAATATAAGCATGCTTTCCTGACCTATGTCATCTGTCTCTTCTTTTAGCATGTCCACTGCCTTTACCCTCCAGTAGCCTGTCCAGTGATCCTGATGTGGGATCTGATGTGTCTCAGTATAGTAGCATAGCCCCTGGCACTCAGACACAGATTTGATGATACAGTGTGGTCCAGATGGTGACAGTCATGTGGATGAGGCTGTAGCCTCAGATGTGGAGGAAAACTTGTCCAGCCATTCTGACAATGAGGGGACATCAGATGATGGACAGGATGAGGCCTGTAGACCACTGCCACATAGTGCATCTGCTGATTTTATTTATTTACTTATTTATTTTTATTTTACATTTGTTGACCATGAAAATCTGACAGGATATATGTCCATTTTCAGCGGAGGCCAGGGAGAAAAGCTCCAAGTACAAATTACTTAGTTACAAACCAAGTACAAAATAATAATAATAATAATAATAATACAAGGTACAATAAAATCAAAGTACAGTAATAATACATGTACAAGGTTTGTGGCAGATACATATGCCATTACACTTCCTGTATAGTTGAATATACATAGGCACTAGCAGTGTTTAATGGTGAGGTAATAGTTTAGGTGAGGTAGGAAAGTAGGGGGATCTCAAGGAGAAGTAAGTATATCCTATCCTACAGTGTTAAGGCAGGGACATATCCTATGGGATCTGAAAAAGAGTTTCAGTAAGTTTTTAAATTGGGACATGGACTGTTCTTGACTTAAGTCTGTTGGGAGTTTGTTCCAGTTTTTGGTGATGTAGTTGAAAAATAGTGAGTCCCTAGCTATGTTGTTTGATTTAGTAGTATTGAACAGAACTTTATCTGTAGGCTAGAGTTCTCTAGATTTAGTATAAGGATTTATTAAAGATCTGAGGGCAGGGACTTTGTCAGGTTTGTAGAGGATTTTATCTGCAGTAGTGAGTTGGTTACAGAGTAGCAGATTAGGGAATTCAAGCCAGTTTAAGTTTTTTTAGGTTTAGACAGTGGTGAGTGTGGAAAGCCAAACCACTAGCAAATCTGGCAACATGATTGCAACAATTGGAGAGTTTATTTAGTTCACTTTTTGCCAAGTTGGTCAGTGTAGGAGAAGCATATATGAGGGTAGAAAGTAGGTGGGACTGAGCAATGGTAGATCTGGCAGTAGGAGTCAGAAATGCAACGTTTCTATATAAGGAGCCCAGTTTTTTATTAGTGTTTTTTATTGTTTGGTTTGCATGCAGGTCAAATTTGAGGTTGTTGCCTATTATTACACCTAGTAATTTGGTGCTAGTCTCCGGGTGGACTATAGTACCATCATTAGATATAACTGTGAAGGTAATTTGTGGCATCCGACGGGTGGGGGTGAACAGCGGTAATTTGGTTTTCTTGGGATTTAGTATTGGACCACAGTTGCAGAACCAGTTCTCGACAGTTTTAAATGTAGATTGGGTCATGGTCTGAAGGTCCTGAGGGGTATTGTCTGAACAGATAAGGGTGGAATCATCTGCATATTGTATGCATGAAGCATTTGGGGTGACTGTGGGGAGGTCATTTATAAAGACAGAGAACAGTAATGGGCCTAAGATGGAGCCTTGAGGAACTTCTATTGTAACAGGTAAGAGGGAAGTAATGTGCCTAAGATGGAGCCTTGAGGAACTTCTATTGTAACAGGTAAGAGGGAAGACAGTTGGTTTTGCCACAGAACAGCCTGATGTCTGTCCTGCAGGTAGTGTTGGAACCACTGGATGGATTGGTAGTCAAGGGTTAAGTTTTTTAGAGCAATAATAAGTAGCTGGTGACTGACCATGTCAAAAGCCTTGAGAGGTCAAGGAATAGGGAAGATTAGAGTTGGGCATTATTTCTATTGGAATTAATGGTGTTAGTAAAAGAGAGGAGTGTGGTAGTAGTACTATGGTGGGGTCTGAAATCATGCTGGGAGTCTGCCAACAGTTTATTTTGGAGGAGAAAGTACATTAGCCGTTTGTGAATGCACTTCTCCATGATCTTATCCAAGTGCGATAAGATGGCAATGGGTCTATTTTGAGAATTCTGTGGATGGTCCACCCTTATGGAGAGGTATCACATGTGACATTTTCCAGAGTGAGGGGATGGTAGCTTCTTTAATAGTTTTATTTATTAAGATGGAGAGGGGGACAGCTTCGTCTGCTTTTTGTATGTAATCAGCTGGTAGTAGGTAATCAGCTAAAGTGGTAGGTTTTAACTTAGAGAGGAGTTTCCTTATGGAGTTGGTGGTGATGGGCTGGAGATTGAAGGTTGGGTGATTACAGCATTTTGGGTTATGTGTATTACTTATGATAGGGTTACTTTGGTGGGCGAGAAGTTGAATAGTTTCTGTAAAGAAGCAATTAAAGCTGTTAGCCATGGTCTTAGGGTGGGTGTGTGTGGTATTTGAGGGAGTTGGGGTAGTGGATTTGCCTGGGTGAAGTAGTTTATTGATACCTGTCCAGAATTTTTGTGGATTAGATTGGTGCTTGTGCTGTAGATTACAGAAATGCTCCTTTTTGTGCTTTACTATGGCTTTCCATATATGGTAGAGGCAGACAGGACCGTTGTGTGAGCAGTCATTGTGGACACCCTAGACTGTGTTAGAGTAACACTGACGTTGATCTGCTATGTCCTGTAGTGTCAGTCTCACCCAGTTGTAATGATGATTGCTATGCAGACCACTGAAAATGTCATCTGTCTGTGGCTGTTGTGAAGTCTTATGACAAAGGACTCTTTGACATTTTTACTAACCATAGATGACTCCATTTACTACACTGCACTTTATCCATATTTTGCATTGATATATGTTGCTTGTGGTATTGACAGCAGGTTTGTATTATGTCCTGAGTTGGTTTCCTGCTTGCATCTTTTGAAATAGGACAGGTAGCATTAGGTTTCACAGAGGTATGTCCCTTGTTGTCTGCCATACACACATACACCACTATGAGTCTGTGTGCATACCTGTGTCACTTGTGGCCTGAGTTGATGGTCTGTGTCATGCTAGATTGGTATATGCTTATACTGTAATATGTTACAATTATGTATGAAGCTCAGAGTATACATCTAGTGGGTAAATTTAGATGCAATCTGTGCTGCTGTACGGAGGCAACACCTGCACATTAATGTTTAATGTGTGGACTTTGGTATGTGTGGTTTTCCATGACTAAAATGTGTGTGTCAGATGCTGAAGTGTTGCTTGGGCCTGGACTTGTGGTCACACCCTCTATTGCCCATGCCTGTTTCTTCTGTCCCCTGTGTCTTCCTGATTTTCCTCTGATAGTTGTGGAATGTCATCTTCAGATACCTGGGGTTCTTGAGGAAGTTCACCCACACTTGCTGTTGAAGATTGCCATGTGTCATTCTTAGCATACTGTGTAGCTAGTGCACACAGCAATCATCTGTGCTGTCCTTTCAGGTGCACCCCCAGATGTGTCCAGACATTTAAACCTAGCTTTTAGTATACCAAACCCATACTCAATGGTATTTAGTGTTGTTGCATGTGCTCTCTTCTCTGCCTCCTCTGCACGGTTTGACAGTTCTCTGTATGGGGTTATTAGCCATGGCTCAAGTGAATAATCACAGTCACCTGTTGTGGGGATTGAGCATATATGTTATCATCATGAATAATATTGACAAGTATGTCCTTAGCTTACATCCTAGTTGTGTTCCTGTACTTGCCCAATAGTAGTCCCTCTGGTATATCAGCTTACCGGAATACAGCCGTCAGACCACTTTCCCTCTATATGGCAGCATCATGGACATTTCCAGGGTGTGTCATCATGACGTTATGCTGCCATCTGCAACACACACTATCTGGAAGTTCAAAGATGGCCAGCACTTTTATACTGATGTATATGTCTGATTCTGGAAGCATGGGGGTTTTAATAGGGATGTGGGTGCAGTCTGTTGCACCAAGTAAATGTGGAAAGTTTGCAAGGTTATAGAACTGGTGCATAACAGTTCTCCACTCCACAAGAGTATATGAAAAGTACATGCATTCATTTACCTTGTTGCACATTGCTGCCAGAAATGTTGATAGGATATGACTGGCAGCTGTTTGTGACACTGCTATAACATCTCCTGTGTGCTGTTGGAATGTCACAGATGGCAGTACAGCTAGGTTCAGAGACACTTTTGTTTCAAGAGGGATGGGGTTGTCTCACAATGTCCACACACAGCCTTCACCGGCTGTCTACCTAGATGGTACCTGTCAATTATTCCTTGATTTAAGAGTTGGCTTAGTTGCAGCTTGGCTCTCTGTTAAGCTGGCTGCCTCCTAGGATACACAGCCAGATCCTCCTCCATAGCTTGCAGTACTGCAGCCTGTTGCACTTCATTCACTGCAGGTAGCATTTGTTTGGTATTATTATGGATTATGAAAGGATTCTGTTGGAATAGTTTCTATTCCTTGCATTGCAGTATGGCATTCACCAAAGATTTCAGAAACAGAGTTGCTGCTGCAGTGTGTCACATTTAAGTTGCATTGGACGTGTACAATGTATTTTGGAATTCGAATAGTGTGCACAGAATCTGTAATTATCCTACACTGAATGGGTAGGTATTCGGACTGCTTGGGGCATGTCTTCTGACATCGAGTCAGCAGCTGGTACACTGAGGTCTTCCTGTGGTGTGCAGCTCTGTCAGCAAATACTTCTTTGAATCCAGCCCTAAGTTTTCTTTGTCAAGATGAGGCACTCTCTGCATGGGCTTGTCTCAGCCCTCTTTATATTATCTCCAAATGTTCATTTAACAAAACTGGTCTTACTAATAAAGGCAAGTTCCTTAAAGTGACAGATAAATGATTAGTGGTATTATACACTGGATAATCTTTTCAATATACTTTTATTTATAATTACTTTTTGTTGGGGATTTGGTACAGGAAGACATTTAAACAAAGTATGCTTGTTTTGTTCCCTTGATTTTCAATTGTTATTGCTTTCTTCATCCCCCACTCATACTCCTGTGCTGTGTTTGTGAAAAATTATTTTTTTGCTTTATTTGAGTCTGTTGTCCAGATAAATGAGCTGGTGATAAGACTCTTTTCAGGCACTTCCCAATCATACCTTCCAACTGTCCGGATTTTTGCAGAATGTCTAGATTTTTGTCTCATGTTTGTGTTGCTCCTTTTAAATTTTGTGATTTTCTGTAAAATCGCTGCAGATTGAAGTCACTAAATAGTCACATACATTTGAGGTTGAGACTTCATCTCCTTTAGAAAATGCATGCTAACAAAAATCCTGTTATTCTAGTAACTTTCTAAATTTATAAGTGCAAAGTTTAAAATTTGTCTTGATGTTTGGGTCTTTGGGTCCCTTTATTTGAGGTTGAGAAGTATATTTCCAGGCCATGAGGCAAAAGCATGTACAACAGTAACATATACCACAAGTAGTCTTCAAGCGAGTATAAGAGATTTCATAGGGATGAACATGCATTGTAATGCTTATGCCAAGATTCCTAAGTAAATATTATTTAGTTATAGTAAATGTTACAAGAATAAAATATTTGCATTTAATACAGGTAAGCAAAGCATTGAACATGAGCATTATTTGTAGTTTTTATTATATTTTAAAGATAATATGGAGATCTATTTGAGGGGAACTGCAAAGACTAGCAAAGGTATGAAGGATATCCAATGATGAGTGATGCAGTGGTGCAGTGGTTAGTGTTCTTGCCTCATAGCAAGGAATTCTCTGTTTTTTGATTCTCACCTGGCGTGCCTTCATTGTAGAGTCTGCATGTCTTCCCTTTGTTTGTGTGGGTTTCCTCTGGGTGCTCCAGTTTCCTCCCACATTCCAAAAGACATGCCTCATAGGTGCAGGGTTTGATTTTGATTTCAGGTTACTGGCAAGGCTTAAAATGCCCCCTCATGGCAGTTAGCCTGGTATTCACCTATGAATAGTCAATAAACTACATTATCAGCACTATTCATGCAAGTATGCTGTCTTGCATATGCACACTATATCACAGGCAAATAAGCTGCAAGTTGACATATCTCGAATGCAGCCCTAGTGGTCTCATGTTTACTGGATAATTTGCTGGCTTTTCATGCATATTCTGGTGCATTGCCACAACAGAACATTGCTTTCCATGTCTATAGATCCTGCCCATTTATAAGTTTATACATCAGTATTATGCACTTTCTTCTTACTTTGATACTGCTTTAAATCATTTCTGTTCTTACCTATATTATTTGAAAATAGTTGTAGTGCATATAATTAAAGTGTTTTGTTGAGCATCTGCACTCTTTTGCGCCATGGCCTGTGACATGATAGTGCTGTGATTCATTTTCCCGCCTAATATTCCTAAAATATATGGCCCATTTTTTAAACAAAATCTTTGAAAAATATAATTTTATGTAGATTGATGTTGCCAAAACTTTCATTCATCTTTAACCTCTGTCACATTACCTTGGGGATTGTGTGGATATGCTTTCATAGATTTACTGGGCACATCACAAATTATTCTTGGGACTCATCCATTAAAGTGAATGAATGCATTGTTATGCTACCCTTAATATGATGTCACCAAGAGATAAACAAATGTATAGGTGTGTATTTATAATAAAATGTGGCAAAACCTTTTAAGGCACAGGAACCTACATTAAGAATACTAGTGGAGGAATGCCACATTTACATTATGATATGCCATTATGCATGTAAGAAACTCAACAAAACACTTTAATTACTTTATTACTTGGCAGAGGCTTTCATTGTTGCACTTTGTATTTGCCTCTTGGGCCTGGGTCATGACCAAAGGTTAACATTAAAACTAAGTAAATACAACATAACCCAACAGTAGGGCGCTATGTAGTTGACAACACAAGCTATCGACTTGTATATTTTTTTTCTGGGTTTTTTTCCACTAATGACATTGTATATCCTTGTTCCTTTTATTATTCTAGGAACCCTGCTGGTACAGCCCTCTCCCTTCTTTTATTCCATTTTGCAAATTTTAAGAGGCTTGCCATGAGTGGCAGAAATTCTTTAGAACAGGTAATGACATTTATTTTTAGTGTAACATCAGCAGTGTTTTTAAAGAAGGATTTTGCACTGCAAAGAAATGTGTCTATCCTTTAAAAGTTTCTAGGGTTGGGGGTTGTACAGATACATCTTGTTTTTAATTCATGTTTTCATGACATGATTTGCAGTGCTTTTATGTTTTTGAATTTCATTTGAGCTATTGGCACTGTGCCATACTGTTAACAGTGTCGATTGCTGTTCTTATAGTTTCTACTGGAGCTCTGTTTGTTACAGTATCAGACCCTTCCCTCTTACTGCCTGTGTAATTTGAAGGAGCTTAGCATCCATGCAATCAAGCAAGAAGAGGCAAAAACACAGGTTTGTATCCTTTTCTGTGGTGGTTGTACCATGGAATTTCTCCCTGTAGTCCTCAGTGTGAACCTCTCACTTTACATTTATTACCACATGTCTCTGAGCAAGCCACTTACTTAGTAACTACTCTGGAGTCCCCTCATGTACAGAGGCACTTATGTCTTGTGGGTTTACCCAGTTAATGAAAAAACAAAACAGTTGTGCACAAATGTTCTCCTCTTATTTATCCAGATGAAATACCTGGCATCAGTCACTGCTTATATACAGATGATGACATACTTTTCCCTATGTGTGTGCATCATCTGTGTGTTTTGCAGTCTGACATAAATGGATAGCTTGTTGATATGTTCCATATTCTGTTTTCCTGGTACAGTGAACATACATGTATCTGTATTCCTAGATGCCATTGTATGTTCATGTGAATGGTGGACATGAATAGTCTGATACCAATATTTCCAGTAAGATTAGCTGTTCATATAATGTTGTATTGCTGTGTGTAATTATTGTTGTCACACAGAGTTGTTTATGCCTGTAAAGGACCAGTGTGAGTGTGTTGGGGGGGTGCATGGGTGCACATGCATGCATGTGTGTGTGTGTGTGTGTGTGTGTGTGTGTGTGTGTGTGTGTGTGTGTGTGTGTGTGTGTGTGTGTGTGTGAATGCATGCAGCAAACAATATGTATATATCCATAGTCAAGTCTGTTCACATAAATGGACACAGGTCTGACAATGACCCAAGTTATCCAAGTTCAACTAGCATCTCTGGGCATCTGTTGGAGACTGGTATGAGGGAAGAAAGGAATGATGGGTTCTGCCTGCTCACATTTGTTCATGGAAGGAGAGATGGGGTGCACATATGTGTGGTGTTTCCTTGGTAGGATTCTTAGCAGACACTGGGGTCACTGAGGCACCTGTCTGAGTGGAGCATATCATAGGAGGACATCACTCACAGCAGTGGGAACAGCCCTCCCTGAGGATCATTGTCTGTCATGCTTTCAATCCTTTACCAAGCTTGGACCAAAGGGGGTTAGAACCAAACTCCAATAAGTCACTCACCTCCCACAAGAAGCGCTGGTGTCTGTCAGGCCAGCTCTCCTCTCTGCCTCCCAACTCTAACACAGAACTGAACCCATCCACTAGTTAGGGCCTCTAGAGATATCAAATTCTGGACAGATTATAAAAACAGATACCAAAGATGGAGTATCAGGGCAGGGACTGGGTTCAAACAGCACCATGCAGTCATAGCAAGCATCAGCCCAACTCACCAAGTCAAAACACTTGCAGCATAAAAAAATTGTGTAAGGCCACCATAGTTATGCAACAGCTGCACAATGTGTGACAGACGTGTATAATATGTAATATGGTCTATATTTTATTACAATATCATATAGGGTTTTTATATGTCTGTGTTTTATAGCACCACTTTAGCTATAACTGTGCTCATACGTAGCCTAGAGGCAGAACCTACAATTGTGTAACATAGTCTGTTTTTTTTTTTTACAGAGTTTCATTAGAGTTTTCTTGGGAGGGAGTGTTTGCACATTGTGGTGACAAACCTGTATCCAGCTGTGTGATTCAGAAATTTCTGGAGGTCCTGAATGGTGATAGTGTATACCTTTGGTTAGTTCAGAAGATGTACTATGGTGCCTTTTCATGCATGATTGTGCTTGTGGTTTGGATATTATTGCATCTGTAAAAAATATTAATTGCTTCTAGAAAGAGACATTATGGATATGCCTGATGTGTATGCCGAATAAGTCCAAAAATCTCTTCAGTAATTCTTTTACCTCAACTTTGAATAACTTTGTTGGGCAACCAGATTAGCACATGACAATCTTTTACTGCTATGTTCGGCATATAACAGAACAATGCACAGCAATACGTATGAGCTCACATACAAGACATGATTTGTACATATGTATAGCTAGAGATACTGATGCCTGTAGTCATCAGGTTTTCCACCTCAGACGTGTTGCAACTCATACGTATTTGTCCCATGGTTCTCTGTGTGACACATTGATCATTGACCATGCAAGGATGGTGGCACAGATTTTGATGTGTACACATAGTGTCCATCAATGGTAATGGAACTCTGGAGTGACTGTCCTGGCACAATCACAGGGATCTCTCTCTCTGGATAGATAACAAGCTGGGGCATAGATCTTGGTATGTATGCAGGAGATTTGATGCTTGTGCAGAACACATATGCACCTTTACCTACAACGTTTCCAGGGGCTCTGACTTAGGTACCTTCCTCATGACTTTACTCTGCAAAGATATTTACACTGTGGTGCAGTGGTTAGTGCAGGCACCTCACAGCAAGACATTCTCTGTTTTGATTCTCAGCTGGAGTACCTTTTGTGCGGAGTCTGCATAGCCTCCCTGTATTCACTTGGGTTTCTTCTGGGTGCTCCTCTTTCCTCCAACATTCCAAATACATGCATCTGGAGCATTTCTACATAGGGCTCTGCTGAAAATGGGCTCTGTCCCAGTCATACTTTCCCAGTAACTAAATAAAATATAGACAAAGTGAATGTTCATTGTAGATTCAACCATATTCTTGCCTGTGTAGATTCATGTATGCCTCTCTTTTTATTGTACTTCCAGACTTGCTGCTGCTATATTCATTAACCACACCTGGTATTCCATTTCAGGTTTGGAAGGGCAGCATATGCTGAAGGTACATACGTAGCTGCATATGTCTGCATTTTCAGCAAATCTGTGTTATGGACAATGCTATGCAGAGACTGATGGTTTGGGACATGACACTCCCATTCACACTTGTTTTACTTTGGACTACAATGTGATGTCAGTTTTCAGATTAGGAACCATGCACTCAATGTTGCTGACAAGCCTAATAGTAATGAAGACAATGTGACAGCGCTGCTGCCTTTACATCTGTTTAAACTCCATTCTAGTTAATGTGCCTCGGGATGTAGCCAGGGAGGGGGCCAGATAAACAGTTAACTATGCATACTGCCTGCATCATTGTACTTTTGGCATGCCATTTTCAGAATGGTCATGATGGCTATTTCATTAAACACGAATATTTTCTCCAATATGTTATGTGACTCCAGTTGTGGGATTCTACTTGTCTTTGTCAACATACTTGTGTACTGTCTTACTCTATTGGGGAACTACACCCATGAGCTTTTTGCTGTTGTATAAACAGGACTGATGTAATACAGGTGTGTTAGAAATCTGATTGATGGGATTTATATTGTGCAGGTACATGTTGTTTTACTTAAATGTCTTCAGGGGATTGTATGCAACCCAAATTTGTGCTGCTGAATGTGTACATTTGTGGAAATCTGACATGGTTTCTACTTATGTGCATTACACACTATTGTTATTATACTACTGTGTGCATCTTACAGTTGGGCCTAGCACACAAATGTGCCTTGGGATGCATAGCTGTTAATGCTATTTTCAGTCATAATTCTTGCATTCAGCCTGCTATGCTGGTCATCATGTATCGTTAGTTAGAAGGAGGCCATATGTTGGTTTTCATGTATTATTTCCAGCATAATGGTATTTTGTGTCATAAACACCTCTTTTTTCGACCTTAGCATGCTACTTCCTCTTACTTATAGGGCGCACACACTCATGAATTGGTTATGTTTGCTTTACATTACTGTTTTTTTTTTTTCAATGCAGTGTTCATAATTTTTGCATTTTGGAAAGATCCTAAGTGGCCATGCACTGCAGCAGGACAAGTGCATGCCTTATTTTTTGAACAGAGACACCAAGTTCATCATATGCAGTCTTGCACTCCAGATGTGACAGGGATCTTTTTTTGTGGACTGCTTTTCTGGACCCTGAACAGTATATGTCCTTTGTATGTTTACATGTGACATGCAGGCTGTAGCCTTGACTTTTCTGCAGCTGTTCAACACTGGCACCAGTGTCATGTTAAATAAAAATACCACCAAAAAAGAGAGGAAGAACAAGTCCAAGTTTTGAAAATGTAGTATATCTTAGCACCTCGGCTCAGTAGCCTTCAAGAGATAAAACATTTCACACACAAAATACATTATATAAAAATACCAATTAACACTCCAGTTAAATCATTACACAAAACACCAATAAAAAAGCACAATTAATTACAGAAATACCCTCCAATTACATTCTAGATTTAAACCACAAGGTACTAGAGTTCCAGACTTTAATATGCATACTGTCTCCTTATAAAGTATTGTTTTCTTTATCTCTAGCTCATCCCACCCTTTAATAGTTTCTAAAATTGCACCTCTTAAACATATATTCCCCCCATGACACAGCATATACTGATGTGCTATAGGGCTTTCAGTTTTTTTATTTCTAATATCCCTGAGATGCTCCTGCATCCTAACCTTAAAGACCTATTTGTTTCACCAATATAAAAAAGATTACAGGAGCATCTCAGTACATAAGCAACACCTATAGTGTTACACTTTACATACTGTCTAGGGATATAAATCACGTGATTAATTTCATCAAAAAAATTAACTACATATTGACAAATGGAACACTTCCCACATGGGAAAATTCCCATAGGATTTGGTTCTACATATAATTCTGTATTATTATATTATGCAATTATATGCAGCAGTGCTGATGACTATTTATTTATGTATTTACTTGCTTACTTATTTACCTAGTGCATATGATTACTGGGAAATTTTGACTGGGCAATAAAAAGCCTTTTCACTGGAGGTCCAGAGCTAAAAGCTCCAAATTACATAAAATATTAGGAATACATTGACAAAAAATATATACAGTATATAGAGATAGCAAACATTTCTGTTAAGACAAAAGGGCTGCAATATAATCAATATATACATACAATATGCAGGTTTCCATTCACATTAAAATATACAGTACACAGAGTTTCATTCTCATTGCATTATACCACTAACAGTGATGGATATCTCTGGGCAAACTTCATTCTTAGAGTCATGAAAGGAGTACAATATAAGCAACATTTAAATATAATATACAGGGTTGCATTCCTGTTGCAATATACAGAGCTGCATTCTCAATAAATTATTCAATTAGCAGTGATGGATATTTATGCAGGTTAACCTCTCCACAATACTGCCTGGAAGGTGCTGACATTGGGATCTAATAATTACCACTCACGAAGATGCCTTCTGAAAGGATTCATGGTGATATACTACAGTTGCACTACTACACTAACATGCAAGTAGAATCATTAACAACAATAGTCAATATGTGTATGCACTAATTGGCCACAGTTGTGCACCAGTGAGAACTATAATAGCTGTCATCAAGTGTGGTAATGGTCACTTTTTATATTTGCAGTGCTATTGATAACATGTACATGAATCTCTCTCTGCACTGCTGATCCATATTTACTGTGTCCACAAACTGGATAACTGCATATGAAAACCACCATTGTAGCAGATACATTCTGGTATAAACCTCCTCCAAAATGCTACAGTTATAGTACAAACAATAGCACATAATAGTGGAGGATTAGAAATGCATACCACTATCAACCACAGTACACAGGTTCAGGGATGATGTTCCACCCTGCATTACATGTGCAGTATCAGTTTCACTGTACATCTGGATCCACAGCCCAAACTATTTTTTGAGTACTGTTTTCTGGATTGGAAGGGGGAGGAAACAAGTGAGTATAACTGGCGCCTGCCAAAACACTACTTTTCGGATAATGATCATGGCATATATGTGCAACTAATAACAGGGCTTATGTACAGATGTGTGGCACATGCACTGCAAAACCACTTCTGTCCACCAGTCCAAGTACATCTTCAGGGCACTGGTTGTTGCTTTGTCATTAAGTATTGCACAAAGTCTGTAGTGAGTGGTAACATTCCAACAGCAAGCATTGCACATTCGCATTTGCATTCTCATTACTACACGAGACTTGGATACAACATTGCATTGCTCTACAAAAAACTACACATAATTTAGACACAGAACTCTAGGGGAGACTTGTTATGAGGAACACTTTGCTAAAGGGATGTGTTCTGGATCACACATCTGGCACAAAGCTGTTTGCGCATTGCATTGCATGCACTTCCTGTAGTATGGCAGTGTCATTGACGTCAGATGTGCCACTCTGAACAGGTAGTGATGCATATGTTTACCATAGTTCATTTTACATATTGCAGGGCTTTTCACCACATTACATTCATAGCTTCACACAATACATATGAATATTCAGTTTCAGATATGTATATTTTATTGAGTTATGATGACTCAGGCAAAAAGCCCATTTACAGTAGAACATGTTCCATATTACTTATGTTGGTCATACTGTCATGGACTGCATTGGGCAAAGCCTCAGTTATACATGGCATATGTTTATAGTCTTTTCAGAATGCATATTGCCATTTTTGCCATTCATGAGTGCACATTTATCATAGGATCATATCTGGTTCCTAGGCTAACAGCACTAGACCCTTTTAAGCCTAGCCATCCATGACACAGTTTTCCCAATTATCAATGCCCATGAGCTAGAATAGCTTTGGTATATGCTTGTGCTTAGGGCATCTAAAAAACGCCCCTGTCCATGAGGGTCACAGGCAACAAGCCAGGGGTGAATTTGCGATTTCTCATCCATTGGTCCAAAACTACATTTAAATAGGCTTAGAAAGAGCTGTGTTTCACATGAATGAGGGGTATGCTTCAGGGAAGGGATAATCTGAGACACATACATGTCCAACAAACATGTTTTCTTTAGGTCAAAGACAGTTTATATCCTTAGATCAGGTAATTCTACTGCTGTTTGCTTTGAGAATATGAAGCTGATCCATCTGGGCCGAATCAAAGGATGCCTTATAGGTTAGGCATAGATTGCCCCTCAGTAGTCTGTAAGAGTCTGAGTACAGGGACAGGGCTTTCAGGTGGCTCATATAGGACATATAATTCACACCCTGTATTCTTTTAGTGAGACATTTTTGTGTCCACTCCAGCTGTTGTAAATGCCTGGTCAGGTACATGCTGAAGGGTGCATAGTATTTGATCATTGGTATAATGAGGGCTGAGTATAGTGGAACAGTGATGTCTTAGATCTAGATGACATGCCCTTACTTATAAGTTGTGCCACATAGAAGGATTTTCTCACTACAGTAGGTACATGGTAATGAAAGTTCAGGCTACTGTCAACCTGAGTTCACAAGTCACTTACCACTGGGTCTGGTCTTAGGGGAGTGTTATCAATGTTGCAATTTGCAGGGGTGGCTGTCTTCCCAAAGAGTGCAATTATGTACTTTTCACCTTTTGTTTTAGGTCATGGTTCTGGCAACAGTTATTTGTCTGTGTCAGACTCTCTTGGAGGATGTCTACATCATTGGGGGATTCAGTGACTGCACCCAACTTGCTGTCATCAGCAAATTTCATCAGTCAAAAGCCCATTACATTTGACTTGACTTCAGAGAAGTGTATTGCAAACAGAAGAGATCCCAGTATTGAGCTCTGTGAGACAACACTAGTAACAGGCCTCTTGCTGGAGGTGGCTTCCCCCTCCCTAACTTCCCATCTGTAAGATGTTTGGATATCCAATGGGTAAGAAAGTGATTTATGCCTACATTTGTGAGTTTGTCTAGAATACCCATGTCAGATACTGTGTAAAATGCATTTGCCAGGTCAAGGTAGGCAGTATGTACTATTTTGTCCTCATCAATGGGTCTAGTGACCTTCTCAAAGAAATCCACCAGGTTTAGAAGGCATGACCTGCCCTTGATAAAACCAATCTATGATGATTCCAGTGTTTGAACATTTCCTATGTCTTTATTTATCAGGTCCACAATTATTCTTTCCATGGTCTTGCATATAAGACTAGTCAAATGTGCAGGTCTGCAACTCCCTGGGTCTGTTGATGGTCTGCCTTTGTGTAGAGGGATGACTGTTGTAGTTCTCCATTCCCTAGGTATGAAACCTGTCTGGAGGCTGTTGTTGAATAGAGATTCAAGTGGTCCTGATGGGTCATGATTCAAGTTATTTAGGAGGCATCCTGGGATATTTTCAGGACCCATTGATACAGTCTTTTTAGCTCTGGAGAGTACTGAATACAGTGATGACCTGTTCTGTTTCTTTCCTGAGGAATCTGGGGGAGACAGAGAGTGAAATTGGAGCTAAGCTTATCAGTCAGCAAATTTGCTCTAGCCCCTGATTCAATGTAGGAAGTTCCATTTACTATTAGGTCGGGTGTTCCATTTAAGATTATTTCAACTTATACCATAGATTCATAGGTTCATAGGTGTGTACTAGGCTAATGGCCCTGGAGCCTTTACAAGCCTAGCCCATAGGATTACCCTGGCATCGTGCCACCTGACCTTAGTTCCTAGTGCCTCTGTCAAGTAGAGCCACTAGAGTGATCCCCGGGGTGTATTTTCTATTTCCCATCCACTCATCAAGATTTCTCTTGAAGAGGGCCAGTGACATGCTCTGTTTGACATGTATGGGAAGTATATTCCATAGTATGGGCAGTCTCTGGGTTATGAACCTGTCCCTCCACATTGTTCTGTTGATTGTGGTAATGAGGTTGAGGTCTCTGGAGTGTGTGGTGCAGAGGGATTGAGATTTCTTTAGATGTAGCATTTCTAACAGAGCTGGGTCAGACACGGCTTTGTAAGTCAAGCAGGGATCGTCTCTAAGTAGACGATATGAGACAGAGAATAGTTGGAGTTTTTTGATTCTGTCCATATAGGACAAGTGTTTAAGGCCTAGGATCCTCTTTGTGAGGTACTTTTGTGACCTCTGCAGTTGTTGCAGGTGTCTAGTGAAGTACATGCCAAATGGGGCATTGTACTCGATGAGTGGCTTAATGGGGAAAGAATAGAGGGAGACAATGACCTATTTCTTCCTTGATGCAAAACCCTTAGTAATGGAATGTGTCTCATAGAAGGACTTTTTGACCACAGTGGCAATGTGATGGTCAAAAGACAGGTTGCTGTCAACCTGTGTCCCCAGATCTCTTATAATGCCTTCAGTGTTCAGTGGGTTTCCATAGATGTGCTAATTCATGGGAACATGGTTTTCACCAAAGGGGATAACAACACTTTTTTTGGCATTGGGCTTAAGGCCATGGTTCTGACACCAGTCATTGGTCTCAGTGAGGCCTTTCTGTAGGATGTCTACATCACTTGGGGAGTTAATAATGGCTCCCAGCTTGCAGTCGTCTGTGAACTTGGTCAGCTAGAGTCCCTCCATGTTGGCCTGGACTGCCATTGCTCTGATGACATGATTACCTGGGTCTCAGATAACTCTATTGACACCATCAGGACTTTAATGTTCTCCAGCTTCATTAGAATCAGTGCCTGGCTAATCTCCTCGAGACCCCACTATTAAACTTAAAGAAAATGAAGGCTATGCTGTTTGGAATCCTGAAATGCCTATCACTAATCCCAGGAGCTTATGCCATGGGATCCCCCCATGGGGGCCATCATAACTCATTCACTCAATTCAGATGCACTGCCTTCTAGTTAAACCCTTACCTGTCATTCATTGTGCATGTAGGCAGCACACAGGCAAAAGTCTACTCTAGGTTTAAATCTCGGGAACTTGTTTGAAAGTTGCTCATTTGCTTGCTTCTGAAGCATAAAGAACAGTAGCCAAAGGTGCGAGATTTATTTAGGCACTCTTGTTTCAAGAGTTCATGAATCACTGTCCTGAATTTAGCCTTTTAATTCATTACACTGCTGCTGTCACTCAAACTTGAATAGCTGTGGGAAGGGAGTGGAAGGAGGCTTTAGGCTTAGGGAACAGGAGGGGGATTTTAGGGTTACAGAGTGGGAAGGGAGTTTTAGGTTTAAGGAGTAGGAGCAGAATTTTAGGCTTAGGGAGAGGGAAGGACGGTAGTTTCATTTATTTATTTATTGATTGTTATTTGGTGATTGGAAAAGTCCGACTGGGTCAGGAACCCATTTTCAGTGGAGGCCCAGGGCGAAAAGCTCCATAACAAACTAAACAGTACATTTGTCATTATAACAGGTACATAACATTTACAGAAGTAAAACATACTTAAGTGGAATTACAATTTAAGGTGCATTATAGCTGGTTAGAATAGCAAGATATGTGGGAGTAAGAGACACAATACTAAAGCAGAAAAGTTGTCAAGTTCAGTAGATGGGCTTTATGGTTATTCAGGATAAGAGCAGCTAGTAAAGATGGAGTGAGAGGGAAAGGGAAATATTGTGTGGGTTAGTGATAGAAGTAAGAAAGACTGGAAGAGATGGGAGATGATAGGGAGATTGGTGTGAAAGTATAATATATGATGTTTAGTAGTGAATGATTGTGTGAGATAAGGTGGGGAGGTAGTAGTGGTCGATATTCAGCAAGCTATGGGAGATGGTTTAGTGGGAGAATAGATTAGTCAAGAAGAAGGGAGGCATCTGTGAATAGGATAGGCAGATGTAAAGGCAGTCATTTAAGAAGCAGGAAAAGGAGGGATTGGAAGCAAAAAATATAAGTTATTTACCAAGGTAATGTAATGGAATGATAGTGATGAAAGGAAAAAGCATGGAATGTAAGTGAAAGTCAAAGGAGATAGATTTTGGATGAAAGTCTTAGTTAAGAGCATGGGCAAATGGGAGTGTTGAGATAGTGATTTTTAATGCAAGTTTATAGGTATTAAAAGAACCTATGTCAGTGATGTTTAGAGCAAGGTGTTCCATAACTTTGCAATGATGTATGAGTAGAGGCTATGTTCAGCTCCTTTGTTAGGTTTTTAACTGAAACAAATCCGCCAAATGGCTATACTTCTCAGACACAATTTATTTAAAGCACTTTTCGTCCAACTAAATCATTGGACTTCTTCAGATCTGATGAAGTCCAACGATTTAGTTGGATGAAAAGCACTTTAAATAAATTGTGTCCGAGAAATATAGCCATTTGGTGGATTTGTTTCATTTTACAGTCTGATTCTTGTGTGTTTTTCCTTTGTTAGATTTGTAGACATTTGCTTGCTGTTTTTTTGTGGAACAGAGATTTTGGGCTGAGGTATAAGGCTGTAAGATAGGTTTTAAGGCAGGGCAGCTGGCGGGTTTGTACACAATTTTATGAGCAAGAGATTGTTGTGCAAAATTAAGGTAATGGGGGAATTCAAGCCAGTTTAGTTTGTTACAGGCCTAACAGTAGTATATGCAGTTAGCTACACCAGTTGCAAATTTACCAATTTTGAGATAGCTTGATTGGAGCTTGTTCTTTAGAGATGTATGCAGGTTAGTAAAGATAGGGACCCCATACAAGAAGGATGAGATTAGAAAGGTATTGGCTAGAGTTTTTTTGGGGTGGGGTATCCATAAAATGTTTGTGTCTGTAGAGTTTACCCAGTTTAAAGTGTTTTTTTTATTGTACTGAGTATATGTTGTTCGAAGGTAAGTTTACCATCTATTGTGATTCCTAAAAATTTAGCCTGAGTTACAATTTCTATTTGAGCTTTATTCTGTGAATATATTTTGAATTCATAAGTCAGTGGTTTTGGTGAGAATAAGAGTAGCTTGGTTTTATTTGGGTTGAGTAGTAATTGTGCATTATTTAGCCAGGTCTTAGTAGAAATAAAGACATCTTGTGTAATTTTTAAGAGACATTGAGGTTTATTAGAGGAGGAAATAATAATAAAGTTGTCAACATATTGGACAAGTGTACTTTGGAGAGGCAATGTGAAGGTTATTAATAAATATATTGAAAAGTAAGGGACCAAGAATAGATCCTTGAGGGTCTCCTGTACAATTGAACTGGTATTCAGATAGACTACTTTGCCATCTAAAACTTTGTCTGTTTGATGGGTAATTGGAGAACCATTTTTGTGTAAACTGTGAACGTCCTGGGATACAGAGTTCATAGGTTCATAAGTTCATAGGTAGGTACTAGGTTATCTGTCCGAGGGCATTTATAAGCCTAGCCAGAGTGTGTCCGCTTTTGCCGCCCCGTTGATTAATTAACTGAGCCTCTGTCAAGCAGAGCCAATGAACTGATCCCAGGGGTGTATTTTCTGTTACCCATCCACTCGTCAAGGTTTCTCTTGAAGAGTGTTAGTGAGGGGCTCTGCCTAATGTAGATAAGAATTTTGTTCCAAAGCATGGGCAGTTTTTGTGACAGGAATCTATCCCTCCAGCATGTACTACTTGTTGTGGTGAGGTTTAGTTCACTAGACCGCGTGGCTCACAGTGACTTGGATTTCTTTAGGTGGAGCATGTCTATCAATTCTGAGATGGACACGGCTTTGTAAGTCAGGCAGAGATCACCTCTGAGTAAGCGATATGCCACTGAGTACAGCAAGAGTTTTTTCAGTTGGTCTGTATAGGTCTATAGGACATATGTTTGAGGCCAGTAATCCTCTTGTTGAGGTACTTTTATGGGCTTTCCAGCTGTTGGAAGTGTCTTGTGTAGTACATCCCAAATGGGGCACTGTACTCTATGATGGGTCTGATGAGTGATGAGTAGAGGGGCACTATAACCTCTTTATTTCTAGATACAAACCCTTTAGTAATTAGATGGGCCACATAGAAGGATTTCCTAACTACTTTGGCGATATGATTTTCAAAGGAGAAATTATTATCTACCTGGGTCCCCAGATCTCTTATTACCTCTCCTGTATTAAGGGGGCTGCCACCTATGTGGTAATTCGTGGGTGTTTTGTTTTTCCCAAATCGGATAACTATGCATTTTTTGGCATTTGGCTTGAGGCCATGACTTTGACACCAGGTGTCCATCTCAGTAAGGCCTTTTTGGAGGATGTCTGTGCCAGCCGGATAGTTAATTATGGCTCCCATTTTGCAGTCATCGGTGAACTTGGTTAGTCATAGTCCTCCTGTGTTTGCCTGTACTTCTGAAAAGTATATGTCAAACAGTAGGGGTCCCAGGACCGAGCCTTGTGGGACACCACTTGTGACTGGTTTTGAATTGGACCTGGAGCCTGCTATTCTTACTGTGTGAGTTCTGTCTGTAAGCCAGTTGGCAACCCATCTTGTGACATAGGGGGTTATGTTCAGGCTAGTGAGTTTTTTCTATAATACCTGAGTGAGGGATGGTGTTGAAAGCCTTGGCGAGGTCAAGGTAGGCTGAGTGAACCACCTTTCCATTGTCTATGGCCTTGATGACTGTCTCAAAGAAGTCAGCCAGGTTTAGTAGGCATGATCTGCCCTTAACAAAGCCGAACTGGGTCGGGACAAGTGTTTGGAGGATCCCAATGTCTTTGTTAATGAGTTCCATGATGATGCGCTCCATAGCCTTGCAGATCAGGCTAGTCAGGCTTATGGGGCAATAGTTACCAGGGTCAGTTGTGGCCCCTCCTTTGTGAAGCGGAATAACCATTGCTGTGCACCATTCTATGAGCATGTAGCATATGGAGAGGTTGAGGTTGAACAGCATGTTTAGGTGGGGGGTTAATTCGTTCTGTAGTTCATACAAGACGCATCCTGGTACACCATCTGGCCCCATTGATGCTGTGTTTTTGGCTTTTGAAAGGGCTGTTTTCACCTGTGTGTCTGTGATTTCTAGGACACTACACTTTTCCAGTATTGCTGTGGGCCCTTTTGGAGGTGAGAGGGGGGTGAAGTTTGCACTGAATCTATCTGCCAGGATGTTGGCAATATCAGTAGGTTCAGTATATTTTGTGCTATTTTGCACTAGCTCAGAACATATCTGTCAGTTGTCACTTAGATTCTTGACATACCTAAAGAAGGCTCTGTGGTTATCTTTCGAATCCTTGGCTATTTTTCTTTTGAAGTTAGCCTTGGATGATTTTATGAGGGACCTTAGTTTCTTACTGATACTGATCAGGGATGTCTTTCCTTCTTGGGATTTGCTTTTTTTCTGAACTAGTTTCCTTTTATTGTATAACCTGTTTATGGCAGGGATGCACCAGACTAATTTCCTTCTCTTAGCGGAATGAGTCTTGGTTTTGCTAGGGATGGCACAATCCATGCATTTTTGTAGGTGCTCATAGAGTGCATTTGTAAAGGATTCTGCATCTTACGCAGCATTATCCTTTAGCGTGGGGGGCTGTGAAACTTACCACCTCAGTCTTAAGTAAGGTGAAGTTTGCTATAGAAAAGTTTTTCACTGTGGTTTCCTTGGTTGGGGGTGGTGGTGGGGTGTGGACATCCAGAGTGATTGGTTTATGGTCTGATCTAACCAGTGACAGGTTGACTTCCGGTGCAGAACACCTGTCACCCATGTTGGTGATGACCAGGTCCAATATGTTTTCACCTCTGGTAGGGGAGTTTACCAGCTGATCCAGGACATTTGAGTTAATAAATTCCAGGAAGCGCTGACACTGGGAGTTTGTACTCAAGTAGTTTTCCCAGTTAATGGTAGGATAATTGAAATCTCCCAATATCAGGGTGTTCGGTAGGACCATAATGTTTTTCAGTGTCTCCAGAAAGGCAGAGTGGTGGTCCTGGGTCATGGAGGGTGATCTGTAGCAGGCCACAATTTGCATTGCAGATTTGCCCGATGTTAGTTGCACATGGATGATCTCAGAGGTATCATGCTGCGCCAATAACCTGAAGGTATAGGTATCCTTGATGAGTATGGATACACCCCCTCCATTGTGTTTCGGTCCGTGGTCTGTGGCCAAAATGTGTGGTATGAGTTGTAGCCCGGTAGTGCGGGAGTGCTCTCTGGAGCTTTGAACTAGGTTTCAGTTACTGCACAGATGTCGACGTTCTCCATACTGAGGAGTGCTTCGAGCGCATGCATTTTGAGATTTAAATTCCTGGCGCTGAGTAGCATAACCCTCATATTTTTATTTGTGCTGTTTATGGAAGTGGGTTTGACTTTTGAGCCTTGCCTAAAAAAGGCACAATGGGGCAGCAAAAGCCTTGGCCAGTATTCGAAAGCCTAGGGGTGACAGATGCAAGCCGTCTCTTGCGAAGCAACGCGGCTTGTTGAGCATGTTGTCCCAGGCTGACAGACACTGAATCCCCTTTGAATGACACCAGAAGCTTAGCCAATTGTTGAAATTGATAATTTTTCTTTATACTGAGGTATCGTTCTTGGTGATGGCAGGATGCTATTCAGGGTCAGGGTCATACCAGCCTGGGTTATATGATCAGAGCTCTTCCATGTCTCTTTTCATGTAGTGCAGGGAGGTACATCTCAGGTAATTCCACCAACATGAACAATGACAGAGTCATATTTGTACTTGCTCTGGAGTGACCTGAGTGCTTGTGTTATGTGGCAGATTCTGGCTCCCGACAGGCAGCTAACAGTAACCTTCTCCTTGTCCAGCCTAGTGAGTGGGATGTCAGTGTACCTGACTATAGAGTCACCTATTACTAGTGTGTTAGGTATGTTATTTCACCCTAAGGGCTGTGATTGTGCAACACACTGATTTTGTGTTTTATGTGTTGTCTGTTTTTTGACGGGAGGTGCAGGTTTTTTGGATGTCTGCTTTGGAGCTCTCGGATGCTTTTGCAGGTTTTTATTTAGAGCTTCCAAGTATGATTTTGTGTATTTATGTGTATTTTTTGCCAGTGCTGGTTTAGTAGGTCTATGTGAGGCTGGAGTTGTGGTGCAAGTGTTCACCTTCTCCTACTGGAGAGTACACCTGAAGTTGCCCTTTGGTCATGCCTGAATAGTAGGGTGAGCTACTTAGTCGCTTGGTTGGTGAGGGGGTGGATAAACAGCCTTGCCCTGCTGGGCAATCAAGTGTCGGGGAATAGTAGTGCTTGCTATTACATCTGAGCAAGTGCTGGTCTGTAGGATGCTTTTTGAGTGCTTAGGTTGAGAGACTAGTTTCAAGGGAAAAACTGAAGAGGAGACTTAGTGGAGCTGCGAATAATTTAACCGTAGCTGACCGGTGCTGCCCGGCATGCAAGACCGTGCAAACACATTTTTTAAACTACTAACTTCTGGGCTGGAACCACTCCTCCAAGAACAGATGGCTTCTTAAAGTACCCCTCTCTCACAGGTGAATAGAGAAACTTCCCTCTATCCAAGTAAGGTATGGGCAACTCAGAAACTTGTAACACAGCCCTGAATTCAGCACTAATCTGAAAACTGGACTATACTATCTTAGAAGGGTGAGAAACAAGGAATGTTTTTTTTTTTTTTTTTTTTTTGAAAAGATAAGGCAAAAACAATAAAAAGTACACTTAAAACAGCTTTAAATGACTACAAGTGATCAGAAAAGGCTATCATACTTTAGTGTATAGCCTACCACATTTAAACAAATTATTAAAAAAAACGACTTTTTTAAAAGTGCAGTCAAATAAGTACAGTATGTGAAAAAAAAACACGCTTTTAAATCACAATAAATGCTGGATAATCAATGTTTAGGCAGAAAACAGTTAAGTACAGCTAGAAAATACAGAAAATTGATACTTAATCACTCCAAAGACTCTCTTTTAAGCTAGAAAGCTTGTATTAGTTTAACACTTTCTAGTGCTTTAAAGTAGGTAAGTTGCAGGAATGATGGGAAACAAGCACAGATGTGGTCTTTTAAACCAGAAAGTTGAAAGAGATGGACAGCTTCCCAAATGATCAATAAACTACAATTCCTGGGCCAAGAACCACTCCTTGTGGTAGACAGGCTACCTAGTACTTACCACGCCTACTGATAAGCTTGAAGGCTCCATTCCAACACAAAGGCTTGGGGGGCTCAGAAGCTTACAAACAGTCCTGGATACAGCAAATCTGTACCTGGACTAGACTAGTTACGGGAAAGGTGGGGATCAAGCGCAAACATGGGCTTTAAAACCAGAAAGTTGAGAGAGATGGAAAAACTATCCAAACGGCCAATAAACTACAATTTCTGGGCCAGAACCACTCCTCTTGTGGTAGATAGGCTACCTAGTGCTTACCACTACAATGACCCAGAACTTGTACCTTAATGGCTGTTTGAGCAGTTTGTTTCCCATCTCTTTCAACTTTTTGGTTTAAAAGCCGCATTTATGCTTGTTTCCTGCCTTCCCTGTAACTAGTCTATCCCAGATACAGACCTGTTGTATCCGGGACTGTTGGTAAGCGTCTGAGCCCCCCAAGCCTTTCTGTGTTGGAGGGAAGCCTTCTAGCTTATCAGTGGGAGTAGCGTATCTTCCACGGGAAGAGTGGGTTTTGGCCCATAAATTGTAGTTTATTGGCCGTTTAGGCAGTTTTCCATCTCTTTCAACTTGCTGGCTTAAAAGCCTGCATTTGTGCTTGTTCCCCACCTTTCCTGTAACTAGTCTAGTGCAGGTACAGATGTGAACTACAATTTATGGGCCAAAACCCACTCTTCCCATGGAACATAGGCTACTCCCACTGATAAGCTAGACTAGTTACAGGGAAGGCAGGAAACAAGCGTAAATGCGGCTTTTAAACCAGAAAGTTGAAAGAGATGGGAAACAAACTGCTCAAACGGCCAATTATTTACAAGTTTTGGGCCATTAGCACTCCTCTTGTTGTAGATTTGCTACCTATTGCTTACCACTCCCACTGATAAGCTAGAAGGCTTCTCTCCAGCACAGAAAGGCTTGTGGGTTCAAAAGCTTACAAAGAGTCCTGGATACAGCAAATCTGTACCTGGACTAGACTAGTTACAGGAAAGGTGGGGAACAAGCACAAATGCAGGCTTTTAAGTTAGCAAGTTGAAAGAGATGGAAAACTGCCTAAATGGCCAATAAAGTACAATTTATGGACCAAAACCTACTCTTCCCATGGAAGATAGGCTACGTAGTGCTTACCACTCCCACTGATAAGCTAGAAGGCTTCCATCCAACACATAAAGGCTTGAGGGGGCTCAGACACTTATCAACAGTCCCGGACACAGCAAGTCTGTATCTGGACTAGATAAGTTACAGGGAAGGCAGGAAACAAGCGTAAATGTGGCTTTTAAACCAGAAAGTTGAAAGAGATGGGAAAAAACTGCTCAAATGGCCAATAAGAGACAAGTTCTGGGCAAGGAGCCACTCCTCTTGTGGTAGATAGGCTACCTAGGGCTTACCACTCCCACTGATAAGCTAAAAGGCTTCCCTCCAACACAGAAAAGCTTGGGAGGCTCAGAAGCTTACCAACAATCCTGGATACAGCAACTCTGTATCTGGACTAGGCTAGTTACAGGAAAGGTGGGAAACAAGCGCATGTGCAGCTTTCAAACCAGAAAGTTGAAAGAGATAGAAAAAACTGCCCAAAATGGCCAATAGCTACAATTTCTGGGCCAGGGACCACTCCTCTTGTGGTAGATAGGCTACCTAATGCTTACCACTCCCACTGATAAGCTGGAAGGCTTCCCTCAAACACAGAAAGGTTTGGGGGGCTCAGAAGCTTACAAAGAGTCCTGGATACAGCAAATCTGTACCTGGACTAGACTAGTAACAGGAAAGGTAGGAAACAAATGCAAACACAAGCTTTTAAATTAGAAGGTTGAAAGAGATGGAAAAGCTTCCCAAATGGCCAAAAAAATATAATTTATGGGCCAGAAGCCTCTTCTCCTGTGGTAGATAGGCTACCTAGTGCTTACCACTCCCACTGATAAGTTAGAAGGCTTTCCTCCAACACAAAAAGGCTTGGAAGGCTCAGGAGCCTAGAGACTGTCCTGGTGGACTAGACTAGTTACAGGAAAGGCAGGAAACAAGCTTATTTTTTTTTTTTAAGTTTGAGGTATGACACTAGGATTAAGAAGTGATTGAAATTTTAGGTGTTTGGAGAGGGGTGGAGCTGTAGGCTTAGGGAGTGATCAGAGATGTTAGGATTAGGAAGGGGGCAATAGAAGTTTAGCGTGGAAGAGTGATGATTGCGGTTGGGAATATGAAAGATTTTTTAAGGATAGAGTTTAGGTTGTAGTATCGCTACACAGTTTTATAGGTTGGGTGTTGGTGAGGTTAGATATAAACAGGTGATTCAGCTAGCAGTAGTTTGAACACTTTCTTTTTTGAGCAAGTGGCAGTGAACAGGTGTGTCACAAGCTACCATCATGTGAGGATCTGTAGTAGACTCATGGCTAAGGGCTAGTAACTTTTGTCTCCTCCAGTAGCTACATTTGCCTGCCAATGGCTCTGACTGCATCACACTGCAAAGGGCTGATATTCTTCCAGCATTTGTACAACACCAATAACATCCCCAGTCTTGAAACACATTATCTTCCTGCTAAATTACTACAAATATGTTTAACTCACTGATCCTTATGATGCCTCATTAATCTCTAAACTGATTTACCAAAGCCTTCTCTTACTGGCCCCTGAATTCTGCAATTCTTGACACTTCAGGTTACAACAATTACCTCCCTTCTTCAGTCCACAGACAGACTACATGCATACTGTCAGGGTTTGTTTTTTGGTAATAAGTAGTGCCTTTTTGCAAATCTGAGTCTAAAATGTATTGTATCCTAACTGGTATAGAGCTGGATTCCAAAAGGACTTGAGCATGGAGTAACACACCAAACTGAGCAGTTACATCATGTTCAAGTCCAAAAGACTGGGATCCACTACTCCATATTTAGTGTATGCCCAATATCAGAAGGGAAATCGGGCTTGCCTCACCAAAATAATGTTGATTTGTACATTGGTAAGACTTGTCAATGGACAAGGCTGAATTGGTGTTGAAGACCACTGATGTCAAAGGGCATCTCAGTGAAGTGGAGGCTCCACCTATATGTGACACTTGGAGACTGAAGCCCCTAGTTTCACTTACAGGTGAAGCTGTGCTGAAGGTTTTAGGAGTGGGGGTGTAACGTTGCCAGGGACAACACAAGTGCTCTGTGCCTCAGGGGACAGCTCAAAATAATATTTCCTTAGAAATAGATTGAATTCCCTGATAGATTAGTGGTCATGCATCCCTGTTGCTCTTCCTGAACAGGGAAAATGCAGGCATGGCATCCATATTGCCCATTATGAATGCATACACCAGTCCACAGTGCAGGTTGAGCTCTTGCACAAGATAGACTAATATATGTAAAGCTCCTGTATGTGGCAAGCTTGCTTCATTTTGTACTAGATCCAGCACACCAATGGATCCTTTGCACCTGAGAACTTCGGTTGAACTTGGCAATCCCGTCAAGTCTTTGAGCAGCTTTAACACTAAGGTCAAACAAGGTGATGGATTTCAATAATAAGATTGTTTTTTTGCTGACACTTATCAGTTACCTGTTCTACCCGCTCTGTTCACCCAGCGGGCTCACTCCGTTCCCCTACCCTACCCCAAATTCCCACCCACCCCTAGTATACTTACCTTTATTCTAACCTTTTATCTCCTCCCCTTCCCCTAAGCCAATCCAATTCTCTACCCCTCCCCCTCCCAGCATTCATCAATTAAGTGATCCATCCCCATCTCTATCCTTTTCTAGCCTGCACTCTCACCCTTACTCCTCTCCTTTTCAGTAAATACTCCACTATTACTCCAGCTTCCTGCTCCACATTTCATTTCCTACAATTAATAATGACTCCTTCACTACCAGAAACTTCCCTCTTCTCCTCTATAAACATTATCCTTCTAACTATTTTCAATGCAATCTCCTATTCCTTTTCTCCCCCCACCTCCTCCACTCTTCCCCATCCCCACCACATCACTTCACACTTTCACAATATATCCCCCTCTCTACTTCAACATAACCCTATTTACTATTTTAAATGAAAATTCCTAACCATTTCATTAAAGCTTCCTATAACCAAAGTAAAACTGTCAGTCCCACAACTTACAAACTGCAAACCAAAGGTCCTGCTCCATTCCTCCTCTAATTGGCAGGCCCTAGCTGGAGATATTCACCCAAACCCTGGACCCAAGACCAGCAACAATCTCACTCCCCCTATCTCTGCAAATAGCACTAACCATAAATACCTCAAGCTCATTACCATTAATGCCCAGAGTGTAAAAAACAAAATAGCTCTCTTCCATGCTTGGCTAAACCATTCTCTACCAGATATAGTAGCAGTCTCAAAGACATGGCTGAAACCCCACATTACTGACTCTGACATTGCAACCCCTGGCTATCAAATACTCAGATGCGATCACCAAAATAAAAAAGAAGGAGGAGTAGCCTTAATCTATGATAGCCTACTGAACCTCTGTCCTTACCAAAACCCCACTCCTCAGTTCAACAATGCTGAACTAGTCATAGGCATTCTCAAAATGAATAACTATAAGAGTATTTGTGTGATGGTCATCTATATTCCCCCTGGAGATAATACTACCACTCTAGAAAACATATTCCTATGGACCTCAACTAACATTAAGCTTGAGACATACATATTAGGTGATGTGAATATCGACTGGAATAAAATCAATAGCAATAATCCCTCCCTATCTATCAATCTATTTAATTTCACCCAACTAACAAATGGCATTACCAGACTGAACAGAAACAATCCCCCAGGCTCCACTCTGGACTGGATCTTAGTCTCCCATCCTAATAGGATCTCTCACTCCGGTATACTTCCTGACACAATGAGTGACCATCTCCCAGCCGTCATTCACCGAGCTACTCACTACTGCCCTCACCAACACCAATACACTCATACTCGTAACCTTACAAACGTTAACCCTTCTATATTCTCTGAAAGCCTTAAACTAACAAATTGGGACAACCTAAAAACTCTTCCACTAGATAAGGCCTTAGACTTCTTCAATACTACCTTCCTAAACATCCAAGCCCTAGAACAAAACAAATGAAACCCCACTCTGCCCCTTAGCTAACAAAGGACACCAAATCACTTATGCTACAAAGAGACAAGACCTGGAAACTTCACAACAAAAATAAACACCCTGCTACCCTCCTTAAATATAAGCAACTCTGCAATCTCACCAAAAAGCATGTTACAAATGATAAAAAATCTTATTACACCAAACAACAGGCTTCCCACTCCAAAAATTCTAAACAATTCTGGAACTCCATCAACTCTCTCTTTTGCACCCTGGTACCAAATCTAATCCCTGTCCTGACAACAATAAAACTGACAACAAAATTGCCACCCTTTTCAACTCCTTCTCTACCAACTCTATAGCTGAACTTACTAAGACTTTCCCCAACCACATCTCCTCCCCTCCTCCCAATTCCACTTCCCCTTCCTCTTCTCATCCCTCCACTCCTAATTCTCCCCCCACTTTTCATCTAAAACCCATCTCTACCCCCTACATCAAAAAGCTTCTTTCCAAACTTAAGCCATGCTCTAATGCCCCCAACAATATCCCCTCATTCTTTCTCAAGCTCGCCACAGATGGTATCGCCATCCCCATCAGCATTCTCATCAACAGATCTATCCAGGAATCTTATGTCCCCAAATTATGGCGTGCTGCCTTCATCTTGCCCCTCCACAAAGGAGGCAAAAACAATAGCATCTTTAACTTCTGACCAATAGCCATTCTTTCCCCAATTTCAACAATCCTTGAAAATGCATCCACCTGCAACTCATGCCCTACCTCATCAATAATCAACTCCTCACCACTACCCAACATGGCTTCTGTCCTGGTACAATAACTGGCCATAGCACAATAACTGCTTTCCTCTATTTTTTAGATATAGTCGACCATGCCCATGACTTGGGAGAAATTGTCTCCACTGTCCTTCTCGATCTATCCAAGGCATTTGACACTGTCTCCCACACTCATCTCCTGAATCACCCCTCTAATCTCAACCTCTCCCAAAAATCCCTTACATTGTTTAATAGTTATCTCTCTGACAGATCTCAGGCTGTGAAATGGCAAACTGGTACCTCAACCTTCCTACCTACCCCAACAGGGGTTCCTCATGGGTCTATACTTGGACCAATGCTCTTCAATATCTTCATCAATGGTTTTCACTCTGTGATTCCTAACACCCAAATAGTGCAATATGCAGACAACTCCACCTTTGTCTGCTCTGCTCTTAGACTTCCTGAGCTCCAGGCTAAAACCCAATTAGCCTTTACAAATACAGAGAACTGGATGCTTCAACACCATCTCTCCCTTAATGCCAACAAATCCAAAATACTTCTTTTCTCCACCTGAAAAGTCCTCCCTCTCAACAAACAATCCTTCACTATCATCAGCCATACCAACTCCACTATTGAAGTTGTTCCTTTTGCTAAACTTCTTGTGGTTACCATGGATGAACACCTGAAATTCGATACACATGTCCAACTAAATATTAAGAAAACCCATCAGAAACTTGGTATGCTATACAGAAACTCTCACTTTCTCTCTCCCTCTACAAGGCAAACTCTCACCACTACCTACTTACTACCATCACTACTGTATGGTGCTCCACTACTAACCAACCTATCTTCCACCATATCTGCAAAACTAGAAATCTGTTAAAACAAAACCTCTAAATTTGCTACTAAATCTAACCACTCCTCCCACCATTGTACCTCCCTACATATACTAAACTGGCTAGAGCTTCCCAACTACCTTGACTACCTCCAGCTCACTACAGCCCACAAATTAATCTTTAAACCTACTGCATGCCCTGCCCTAACAAATATCTTACTATTTTGCACAACTCTTAGACCCCTAAGATTTGCCCAACAAATTCTACTTTCTGTATACAAATAAAAACGTCCTGCTGGCCAGCTTCTCCTATCCTTTTCCTTAGCCAAAAAATGGAACACTCTCCCACCCCCACTATGAATCTCTAAAAACTTTGAACACTTCAAATCCCTGCTCCATTCCTACCTCTCTCATAACTGGAAATGTAATTGCATTCTACCTACCTAATCCTGCTATTGTCTCCTACTCACTTACTTCCACATCTACCTCTACACCCTGCTGATTTTCCTCTTCATCTGCCCCTGTCTGAATCCAATGTAATATAACAACCAAACCTGAATGTATATATGTAAATACTGTACATAGCTTTCTATTTCTACTCTTTTCTAGACGATGCTAATTAGCTAAGATAATTATCTATGCTATATGTGTACTCCACTTCTGCTACAAAACAACTGCCTCTTTCTCCTCCGTACTTCTGCCTCTCTCTGCTTACACCAGAATCTATTTCTGCTAAACATCTACCTCCTTCTCTACTGCTCAACTACCTCTCTCTTCTTCCACCACTATCTTGAATGTATACATTGTATACACAGTACTGACCTCCATTATTTCTCCCACTTTCTACAAAACCAATAATTACTGCTGTCTTTCAAATTTTCAGTCTTTGTAACTACTAACAGAAAAAGTTACAATTTGATAGTTATTAGCATTTTGTTCAGATTATTCTGCTGGCTCAGTTCAACCATATGCTGTACAAATGGCTCTCTAATCAACTATGTCTGTATGTCATGAAGAGTGCACATCTTTTGCATTTGTAATTCATTACATCTCTGTATATAATTCTATGATTGTAATTGTAAGTTTTGATTTACTTGTATGTAATGTGGAGCTTTTCTCCCTGGGTCTCCACTGAAAATGGGCTCCTTAAGCCCAGTGGACCTCCCCGGTCATCAGACTGGAAATAAATAAATAATATAGAATGTTAGTGAATCTCAATATATTGTCTGGGCATAGAGACTTCTGGCTAAAAGTATCAACATCTTTACATGAAGACTTAGCTATGAGTAAGAACTACTTATATGTGCATCCTGAACAGACACCAGCCTGGTTAACAACAGAAAAGATGATACTCCTCCTTAAGAATGAACTTGCAAGTTATCCTAAAAACTACAGATCAGTAACTTGCCTTCTGACGATATATAAACTATACACAGGCACTGATGCTAATAAAGTTTATAGTCATTTACAAGAAAACTCAATCATGGCAGTAGTACAAAAGCGTAACAAAAGAAAGTCATATGGACTGAAGGGTCATTTATTGTTAAATAAAGGGATACTGGAGAATTGTAAAAAGTTGGCTAGTTTAAATATGGCATGGTGAGATTACAAGAAAGCATTTGACAGCATACCATGTTCGTACATAAAGGAGTGCTTACAGATGTGCATGAGATACTCTACACTGATCAATTACATTAAGGCAACCATGAAGCAATGGCAAACCACTTTGCAGCCAAACTATGATAAAGAACAAATTATTATCTCAGGGATAAACATTCAAAGAGGGTTATTCCAGGGTGACTGTTTGACACCACTGCTCTTTTGTCTTGCCCTTAACCCATTAAGCTATCTACTTAGGACATGGTTACAATTTGGCTCCCAGACAACAACAAATTGTAAAGACTTCTCATCTTCTTTTGTGGATGATTTAAAAATGTATAGTTCATTGGCTGAGGAGCAGAAAGCACAACTGGAAGTGGTCAAAACTTTTTCAGATGATATAAACATGTCATTTGGTCTTAATAAATGTGCAAAAGCAACATTTGAAGCAGGAAAGCTAGTGCACTAAGAAATATCAATCTTGAGAAAAGAATGCGATATAGAGGAATATGAGCAGGAGAGAGTATATAAATATTTGGGAGGTCTTGAAGGATCAACAATAAAACATGAACAAATGCAAATAAAACTTAGTAAGTGTTATTTTAGAAAAGTAAAATTAATACTGAAAACAGCCCTGATATTTAAGAACAAAGTCCAAGCTATAAACCAATGTGCTCTTCCTGTTCTAACTTACAGTTTTGGGGTGATTGACTGACCCCAAAAGTTACTGGATCAGTCAGACAGGAAAGCAAGAAAAATGTTTCACACTTATCAATTGATATATAAAGATCAGTGTATACCACTATTATATATTCCTCATTCTGAAGGAGGTATGGGTCTCCTTGAAACCGATTACATGTATAGATCTGCAGTAGTAGGACTGCATACATATCTATTGACCTCACCAGTTCCAAACATAGTGAAATATTTGTAACATGAAGAGAACAAATCTAAGATGCTTCCCTTCTTAGTTTAGCAGAAGCATATCAATGTTAAGAGGGAATGGAAATCAAACCAGAAGCAGACAAAAATCAGGGAGCAACTGAATGTATCAAAAAACAAAAGAAAGAATATAAAAAGAAAGATTAGATGAGAAGGCAAGAAATGTGGAAAAAGCATAAATATAGTTGCAAGTAAGGAACCTCCTGGAACAACCTCATGGTGATCAGGATCTGATGCAGGAATAGTTAAGGAGAGGTGAATTTAACCCAATAGATGAAAGGTTAATATTAGCGGCCCAGGATATTTGACTATGTACACTTTGGTTCAAAAAGTCCATTGAACATGCGTGAGAAACAAAGAAATGCAGGTTCTGTAAAACAGAACTGGAAACAGTCACACATGTTGTTGCTGGTTGTGATACACTAATGGCAGAGGCCTTGTAAACTGAAAGGCATAATAATGTAGGAAGTCTGTTACACTGAGGATTGTGCAAACATTACAATACTGAAGTAGTGGAGATGCATTGGAAACCTAAGCCATAAAGCATTATAGCGAATGATAAAGTTTATATCACATGGGATCACCCATTACTAACAGTTCCAAAAATAGATGCAGGGAAACAAGATATAGTAGTCCATGAAAAGTAGACAAAAGTTGCACTGATCATTGAAATTGCTACACTCAGTGATTACAGTGTCTTCCGTACACAGAGACACAAAGTCATAAAATACTAGGATTTGCAGGCAGAAAAAGGGCAATGTGGAAGAAGGCTACCCAGACAGTTCCAATAGTGGTAGGAGGAATGGGTCTCATAAAAAAGAATTTGCAGTTGTATTTAGATATGTTACCAATACATGTAACCCCATATGAATTTCAGAAGTGGGCTATACTAGGCACATTGTGGGTAGTGCAAAGAGCACTTTTTGGCTAACATGAAAGACTGAAACAATACTAATTTTACAAGCTTTAATCATATTTTGACTTAGGAATGGGGTCCATTCCTGTTATGGTATTAGAAACCCATAAGACTTGGAGAAAGTAAACTAAAAAAAAAAAAAAAATAGGTAAGCATTACTCCCATGCATTCAGGCTAACATATCTGCAACTTCTGGTCTGTGTCTTCTTTTTGTGGAGGGGGTTCGGGCTGATAAGTCCTAAGCATGTATTCAGTAAAAGAGACAGCTGGGGACAATTTGGGCACCAATGTTTGAATAAAAGGGCCTATGCACCTACAGACACAAGTAGCAATATCTCCTAATGGCATATATGTGCCCTGTGCTGTGCCCCATGATATGGTGTGATATGTACAGCATTTGTTTAACAGAATATGACAATGCATGCAACACACTTTCCCATGCATACCACATTTAAATGTGTGTAGCCACTATTATCTGTTTCAATGCCTCATAGTTCTTACACCCCTGCTCCTAGAGTCTGTAGTCATGTAGATTATGTCAGATAGCACTATAACATTTATCATAGAAGTATTTCCTTTTGATTCTGGATAACTATGCCACAATGTGAAAAACAAAAGATTTGCAAGTTCTCTCATGTAGAGAATGATAAACTGCAAGAGGCCCTCCATCAACACAGTCAGTGGATGATCAGCCATGAAAACTATGACTAATCTTTCCATAATCATGCTTGATGGGATGCCATTGCTGACATAAATGGTGTCATTGAGCAAAACAGACTTACATCAAGTCAGACAACAGGCCACTGCAATGACCAGTTCAGCCAAAAATCAGGCATCCAGCCTGGAACAGAAGCAGAGGGCCTCTGTAGGTTGTCCGTCAATCAAGCCAACACTTACAGAGATGGCATTTCTGCATGGGGTATAGGTAGTTGTACATTCCACTGTGGAGTGCTACACATTGGTGCAGAGAGTAGCAGGCCATCGTATCTTTCCATTAGTGATGTCCCAAATGGGTGTGTATTATTATGGATGACTATCTGTTATACTAAAGCAATGTATAGGTTACTAGAACTTACAGCTATGGTAACTTCATTTTGCAGGATCATCTGAGATTCAGGTTCAGAGGCCAATGGCACAAGGTATGTTACTTATTATTCTTCTGTACCATCACATTACATAGTAATAATTTATTCACAAGGTTGCAGCTGTTGGTGAAGGGTTTTACTTAGTTTGAGTGATCTCTTTTCATATTTTCATAGGTGCTGTTCAATTAGGATCCTCCACTCAGGATATACAGCTGCTTGATGGGGAGCTATCCAGCTCTGATGATGCTGGCAGACAGATCCCAGAATAGTCAGGGAACACAGTGCCAGTGGTAGACTTTGTCAGTGTGACAGCCATATCCCCACTCCACCCCATTCCATGAACGCAGCTTCTGTGCCTGTGTTTGGAGACCCAGGATGACTTCCATGTACAGTTCAACATAGACAGATTTGTCCAGAGAGGGATATCATCACCTGTAGAACAATCTCTATTGGTTGCTGCCAGTTCCAAAGACTGAGATGAGGAAAATGGTGGTGGCATGTTGGTAACAAAACATACCGTAGGTACCATCAACCACCCAAGCAAAGTATAAACATGACTGCTATCCAGCATTTGTCTAGGGCCATAACACAAGGACAGGCAAGACTCCAACACAGACATTGCTGAACTGGTACATGGTCTGCCTGATGACTTCAAGGAGAATATCACCCAAATGTGCTATATCATGGGCATATGGTATAAGGAGTTAAAATGCAGCAGGTGCCACTGTGCATCTGCACATCATGGCAGACACACTTCCAGAGGCAGGTCCACCTCTGTCTCTGGTGGGGAGGTTCATCTTAAAAGTAAAAGGCATAGTACAACCACATCCTTCCCAGCATCCAGTGTTTTGGGAATTATGTTGCAGCATGGATGCACTGCTTATATTGAGTTCAGACTAGGAACGATCCACCTTTCATGAGCAAGGAACACCCTATCCTCTCAGTGTGATGTGAATGTTGCCTGTAACCTTTCCAGGTAATGGCTGGTCTGGGTACAGTCAGCACATACATCTTTCACACACTGCCTATTGTTGACACTTATCTCTATGGCCTACCACACCTATGCATATGGTGATGATAATAACCGTGCCATGCTCCCAGTACTTTGTTACTTGGGTAGCCTATATCTAATGCAAAACATGACAGGTGTATGATATAACACAGCCTGGGTGTAGATTTGCATGCATATTTTCTATGTTCTGTATAACGCTTTATTCTGACCCATAGTTATGAACCATATACTGCCTCATAATCAGTGTCATATCATACTGCATCCCGTTTCATTTAGCAAGGTATTCCCTTGCAACTGGCTTCTCCACAAGCTCTTCATCTGTCACCTCCTCAACTGCTGAGTCTGACACTTCCTCTTCCTGAAAGTCTCTTTACTACTGTAACTGCTTGTATATAATAGTGTTGTGTAACATAGGATCATAGGAGTTTACTAGGCTAATGGCCCTGGGGCCCTTACAAGCCTAGTCAAGAGTTTATCCCCAAAAAGAAACCTCAGTCAGCACCTGTTGCCTCTGTCAATGAGGGACACAGGTGGAACCCCTGTGACAAATTTGTGGTTTCCCATCCACTCATCAAGGCTGAGCTTGAAGAGGATCAGTGAGGTGCTCTGTTTGATGTGTATGGGAAGTGTATTCGAGAGATGGACATCCTCTGTGAGACAAACCTGTCTATCGAGCAGGTTTTGTTGATGTCACGTATTAGATTCAGGACTTTTGAGCAGGTAGTGCATGAAGAGTTAGACTTACGGATATGGAGCATCTCTAGTAGGGCAGGGTCTGAGACTGCCTTGTAGGCGAGACACAGATCATCCCTGAGCAATCTGTAAGATATCAAGTAGAGTGATAGTGATTTGAGCCTGTCTGAATAGGACAGATGTTGGAGGCCATGGATTCTCTTTGTGAGGTACTTCAGTGGTCTTTCCAGTTGGTGCAGATGTTTAAAGAGGTACATCCCAAATGGGGCATTATACTAAATTGTTGGTCTAATGAGGGAGGAGTATAGAGAGGTAATAACTTCCTTTTTTCTGTATGCAATCCCTTTACTTGTGAGATGAACCAAGTAAAAGGCTTTTCTGACCACTGCCACTACATGATGGTCAAATGTGAGGTTGTTATCAACCTGAGTGCCCAGGTTTCTCACCACAGATTGTGTGCTTAGGGGGTTGCTGTTGATGTGGTAATCAGTAGGGGTCGTGTTTTTGCCGAATGGTATGATGATACTTTTTTTGCATTTAGCTTGAGGTCAACCCTCTTGCAGTATGCTAACATCATTTGGGGAGTGAATGACAGCACCCAACTTACAGTCATCCACAAACTTGGTCAAGCCACAGGCCTTTTGTCTTTGTCTGGACCTCTGAGAAATAGATGCCAAACAGTAGGGGTCCCAGGACAGATCCCTGGGGAACTCCACTGGTGACATGTCTTCTATTGGAGGTGGAGGTGCCTATTTTGATTTTGAGGGTCCTGTCAGTGAACCAGTTAGCCATCCACCTGATGAGATAGGAATTTATGCCAAGTTGTGTTAGCTTTTCGATGATGCCCAAGTGGGGAATTGTGTTAAAGGCCTTGGCCAAGTCAAGGCAAGCTCTATGTACTGACTTTCCCTCATCCAGGGCCTTGGTGACAGTCTCAAAGAAGTCAACCAGGTTCAACAGGCAAGATCTGCCCTTGACAAATCCGAACTGGGTGGGGTCAAGTGCTTGGAGATTGCCTATGTCCTTGTTTATGCTTGTTTATGAAATCCATAATAATACACTCCATGGCTTTACAGATCAGACTTGTTAAGCTAATGGAGCGATAGTTCCCAGGGTCAGTAGTTGTACCACCTTTGTGTAAGGGGATGACAATGGCAGTTCCCCACTCTTCTGAAATGAAGCCTGTACTAAGGCTGTGGTTGAATAGGGTGCTCAATGGTGAAGCCAGTTCTTGCTGGAGATGGTGGAGAATACATCCCGGGATACTATAAGGTCCCATGGAAGCTGTGTTCTTTGCCTTGGATAAGGCCTGTAACACTTGATCTATGGAGATGTGAGGTGTGGGACAAGTATCATGGTTGTCAAAACGGCCTTTGGGTGGGGGCAGGGGGGTGAAGTTTGCACTGAACCTATCTGCCAGCAGGTTGACTAAGTCAACAGGATCAGTGTAAGTGATACTGTTAAGTACTATTTTGGAACACACCTGGGCTTTGCCGTGGAGGCTCCTGATGTAACTGAAGAAGACTTTATGGTTTCCCTTTGTTATGGAGGCTAGTTTCAATTCATAATTGGCCTTAAAGGTTTTCACTGGTGTTTTAATTTGCTTGATGAGGTTAAGGAAGGAGTTTTTCCAATGTGGAATTTGTTCCTTTTTACTCTTGGACAACAGTTTCTTCCTTTTGTTGTAAAGCCTGTTGATAGAAGATGTCCACCAAACAGGTTTGTGTTTCCTTGAGGTGCAGGTTTTAGTTCTATTGGGTATGGCTGAGTCCATGCAGTTGTACAGGTACTTGTATACTGCATTGGCATACTGTTCAGCATAGTTGTCTGCATCATCTGAGAGGGGCTGTGGTGTGAAGCTACAGATACCCTCCCTTAGGAGGTTGTAGTCAGCTTTTGGGAAGTTTTTTAGCTTGATTACAGCTGGGGGGGGTTGGGTGGGATAGAAACTTCGAATGAGACAGTCCAACGATCTGTTCTCACCAGGGAAAAACATACTATGGGGGTGGTGCAGCAGTCACCCATGCTGGTGAGAACCAAGTCCAGAATGGTATCTCCCCTTGTGGGGGATGAGATGAGCTAGTCTAGTGCATTAGAACTGATGAAGTTGAGGAATCATTGAAAGAGTGCATTAGTTTACCCAGTCTATGGTGGGATAGTTGAAGTCACCAAGCATCAGGGTGTTAGGAAGTACCTTGCTGGAGTCAGATAGATCCAGGTAAGAGGAGTTGGTGTCCTGAGTCATGCAGGGGGGTCTATAGCTAGTTATAACTTGGATGGGTGTCCTGCCAGCTGTCAGTTGTACCTGGTGTACTTCTAGTGAGTCATGCTGGCAAACCAGTCTGGAGGTGTGCCTGTCTTTAATGAAGATAGAGACTCCACCACCCTTAGTCTTCCCAATCTCATTTTGGGGTAGGAATACATGGAATGAGGTATAAAGGAATTTGGTAGTCCATGCATTTGATGTAATGCCACTTCGGAGGAATGAGCTCAGGTAAATGACATTTGTTGAAACATAATTTAATTTAAAGAAAGGAGACCCATATATATATATATATATATATATATATATATATATATATATATATATATATATATATATATATATATATATATATATATATATATATATACAATCTCGAAATACTGAAATGTCGAATTTCAGTATTTCGAGAATGAATAGTCGAAAAACCACATACACGAAAACCCACAACCATGAACACTACAATCGCGACCATTCACACACACACACACGCACACACACGCACACACACACACACACACACACACACACACACACACACACACACACACACACACACACACACAAACCAGGACATAATCACACACATACATACTCCTACCTAACTAAACAAACATAACAACACACACAAACACACTTCACCTACCTATAAGTAGGGGGGCAATCCCCCCTGCACCCCCACACCCCCTACTTATATATTATAACTCCGAGGTCGCACTAAACACACAAACATGCAACAAACACCACCACACACACACTAACACACACTAAAATCCCTACTCATTATCCCCAAATGCACAACACTTACCTGAAACCCCAGATAAATCCACAAACTGAACCACACATCATGAACACGACACCAAGATAGCGGCGGATTCAACATTTCCGGATTTGGCATAGTGTAGTTTTGCTTAACTGCACTTTCCACTATTCAGTCTCAACGTACTGAATTTCAACATTTCAGTACGATGAGTTTGTCTAGTGTATCCATATATACATATATATATATATATATATATATATATATATATATATATATATATATATATATATATATATATATATATATATACATATATATATATATACACACACACACACACACACACACACACACACACACACACACACATATATATATAAACATACATGTATATACTAACCCCAAAAGACGTTTTCTTTTTTTTTTTTTAATTACTTATGGTAGTCATTTTCTTTTTTAATCAGACGACTGCTAGACACACACTAGACATACTAAAGAATGATCCATTTTATGGTACATGGTTACCAGACAGATGTATGTTTAGTTTTCAGCATGGAAGAACTCTTGGTGAACAGTTGCTTTTTGTATAAGAAGCCCTTGGTTAAAAAAATGCATGATCTACATGACATTAGTAAAATTATTGCTGATCTATTAAAAGGTGTGCATATGTACTGGGTTAAATTACAGTAGATTGATATACATATCTGGTAAATGAAATTATAATATATATATATATATATATATATATATATATATATATATATATATATATATATATATATATATATATATACGGATGGATATGTATATATGGTAAGTTAAATTAGAGCAGCTCTGTTGATGAATGTCAATGTGTAGTGAGTTAAATCACAGTAGATCTAAAAATGGCTGTGCTCATAGATTAATGTAAATTGCAGCAGATCTACTATAGGATGTGTTTATGCAGTGAGTTAAATTTTAGCTGATCTAAAGATGGATATGCACATGTTATGCATTAAATTATGGCAGATCTATTGATAGATGTCCACATGTGGTGAGTTAATTTACTGCAGATCTTCTAAAGGATATGCACTTTTGGTGAGCTACATTACAACAGCTTTACTGATGGATGTCCATATATGAGTTAAATTACAGCGAGCATACCTACTCAAGTACGTGCACTTGTGGTGATCTAAGTTACACTGTCTCTACTAATGGATATGCACATGCAGGGAGTTACTTTTCAGCAGATCTACTGGTGAATGCAAACATATTATGAGTTAAATTACAACAGATCTACTGATGGCTGTGCATGTATGATGAATTAAATCACATGATAGATGTGCATGTGTGGTGACTTAAATGACAATAAATCTATTAATGCAACTGCATATGTGTTGAGGTAAATTGCTCCAGATGTACTAAAGGATGTAGTCACATGCTGAGTTAAATTACGGCAGATCTGTCGGTGGAAGCATCCTGATGTGATACAGTAAACTGAGATTTGAGAGTTTACTCAGTGTGATTAAGAAATATGTGTAACTATTACAGCAGGAATAGTAGGCTCACAGTATCAGAATACTTAAAAGCGAAGAAATTAGCATTCACATTCAGCAGAAAAATGTAATCTAATGTGATTCTCTGATGTGGAGGCAGCCAAGATAATGATGTAGTTGTGCTGTCATTATTGTAATTATTATTATTGTTGTTTTTCAACAAAAAAAGGGAGTGAAAAATCAAAAAGAGAAATTATCAGCTGCAGAAGAAAGAAAAGAGGTTGCATCAGTGATAGACATAGATTTCTCACATTGGGAAGTCTGGACGAGTTCATTTCTAGAGGAAATTAGAATGTGTGATTAATCATGGAATATTCAGTCCTAACATTATTCAGAGACATTTCTGCTTACCAAAAGCATTGCGCTGAACACTGTTTCTCATAGTAAATCATTGCCAATGGTTGATTTTTTCATCTTTCTGTGTTTTGGGCATTTATTTTCATCCTTTTGGCTCATCAGTTTTAAGGAAGTGAACATTTCATAACAGAACCCAATCAGTGTCTATGTGATTTAATAAGATTTCACTTAAAGCAGATATTGAAACTTTGGCTGGACTAGTTAATTTGTGTTGAACTCCCAGTCATACTACTGATCTATGTAAATGGAAGGAAGCTAGACCCCTACTTACTAACATATTGTAAACAAAACAATTTCTTCTCTATCACTTAAAAATGAAATTTTGCAAACTTTTTTTTAAACTGCTTCTTATTTTATATGAATCTGTTTTAATAGGTTTTTATTAATACAAAACAATAAGAGCTGTAAGGATATGAGTTCTAAGCATTCTTTGTTGGTTCCCTGGTCTTTACAAGAATTTGATGAATATAAAGTGCACATATATGTGCACGCGCACACACACACACACACACACACACACACACACACACACACACACACACACATATATATATATATATATATATATATATATATATACATATATATATATGGGTCCCCTTCATATAACCGAAATGCCACTTACCTGACTTTCAGAAGATCGAGCCGGGAACACCGACAGTACAAAACATCAACCGACTAATGGTAAGTAACTGCTTGGCCAGCATATTGACCTCTGCCCCTTACCTCCATGGCAGAGCAATCTCGGGGTTGCTATATTTAGTTAGGTGGGGTGTGGGGGGCACAACCCCCCCCCACATAGGGTGTGTGTTTTCTTTGCTTCCATTTTAGTGTGCTTGTCGGGTTGGCCAATGGGTTACTTACCGTTAGTTACCCATTGGTGTTCTGAGCAGTTGTTGTTTTGTACTGTCGGTGTTCTCAGCTCAATCTTCTGAAAGTTGGGTAAGTGGCGTTTTGGTTATATGATAGGGACCTATATATATATATATATATATATATATATATATATATATATATATATAGATAGCTAGATATATATATGCATACATACATACACACACACACACACACACACATACACACATATATATATATATATATATATATATATATATATATATATATATAGAGTTAGGTATCTATTATATATTATATGTTATATATTTATATTTATATGAACAATTTGTAATAGAAATCTATATGGCAATACATATATATCATCCCATAAAGTATTAATCAAAATCCAGACTTAGTGAAAGTGTTGCAATTAAAAATTGTAAGTTTCATAAAGTCAAATCCAGCAGAAGAGGACATCAGAACATTTTGTCATTTTTGCTCTTACGTTTACGTAACCCAAGAGTTGATACTTTTATATCATGAATCTCCTGCAGAAGCCTTTTGTTACAAGTGTAATCAAATGTAAGTAACCATACAGAGCAAGACATTTATTATGCAGCTCCTTTGGGTTATATTTTCTCTAAAGGTAAGCATGGGCAACAGATTCTTTATAAAGTACAAGTTGTTTTAAAAACACAGACGGCCATTAACACAGAATTCCAATTAGATTTGGCAACAAAGATCACATGTTGAGTTTAAGAAATTAAGATGATACTTATTTAAACTTGGTATACTTTTCAAATGTGACAATTCTTTTGTATTGAACTATGATGTGATGAACTTGCTTTGAACATTGTTACTGAATGTGATAAGGAGAAACAGCGCCATACCAATAGATAAGTGACTCTTGTAATTACTTTCTACATTAGAGGGTGTTAGTCCTGATTTAAAAGTCCTCTTTTGTGCCATGGTAACCTTTGCATCTGATATTGGTCTAACTTCCTCTCCCGTTACTGTTGTTTATGTAACACTGTTAACTTTATATGGTCTGTATGGTCCTGTCTGCTTTAAGTTTGATGTGTTTGCAGATGTCACTACTCTGTTTTGCTGATCTGTGCCAAACTTACATTGCACTATTGCTACAGGATTTGACTTGGAAGACAGTCCTGCTTCATGCTGGAAATGATGCACTTAGCATGGCTTGTTTATGGAATATACAGCCCAGTACTGAAGTGCATATTATAGAACCAGGGGTTTGCCTTGCTAACAGTCATAACCCTCCAATCTTCTGCAGAAATCAATCACCTTATTCCAATTGCATTACTCCCAGAACTAAATCAACCTAGTACTCAACTCCAGCTGGCTGAGATTGGTTGCACATGCAAGCAGTTTGCAGCACTGCCTGTCTGCTGTTATGTTGGATTTAATATTGCAGCTATTGCTGTACCCTATGGTGTATTTTTCAACCACAGCTGATTCGTTTAGTAGTCTGCATCCTTGCTGTAATGGTATTTACTGTGTCATTTCTTAACTAGCTGTTCACATTTTCCCTCCATGCCTCTTGGTAAATGTCACTGATTTATATTTTTTTCATTGCATCTCCTTTCCTGTACTGCATTTAATACTATGGTACAGATTCTGCTGCTGGTGCCTTAATTACTGTGTTGCTGAACCCATGCATAGTTTACCAAATATCTTCTGCAACATTTTGTCTACTGTATGAACCACATCTTAATTTTGGAATCAATGGAAAATAATGCTGTGGCTTCCGCGTCTGCAGTTCAGCCATTCCTGAATCATTTTGTCCTGCTCTGAACCATGAGAACAATGTCATACGGCATGCATGCTTGATGTGAAGGTATTCCTTATAATATTGTATTGTATTGTATTGTATTGCATTGCACTGTATTCCATTGCATGGTTTTGTATTAGGCTGTACTCTGCTGTACAATGATGTACTGTATTGAGCTACGCTGTACAGTTACATTGTATTGCACTGTTTTGTACTGCCTTTCCTGTCTCTATGTCATGCAGCTCACTTTGCCTTCAAGGTAGAGCAGAGGTCTCCAAAATTCCATAACACTAGAAACTACATTGCACTATGCATTTCTGTATTAACCATGATTCCTCAGTCTGCTTCTTCCCCACATGTTGCCGACTTTCTACCTAGGATCATAGGATGTTACTAGGCTACTGGCCCTGAGGCCTTTATAAGCCTATCCAAGAGTTTAGCCCATGTTTAGACAATTCAGCACCCAAAGCCCCTGTCCAGCAGGGACACAGGTGGAATTCCAGGGGTGTATTTTCTATTTCCCATCCAGTTATCTAGGTTGCACTTGAAAAGGGATAATGGGGTACTCTGCTTGGCATGGAGAGGGAGTCTATTCTACAGATGGGGGAGTCTCTGGGACACAAACCTGTCCCCCCAACAAGTCCTATTGATATCACAGACCAGGTCGAGGTTGCGAGTGTGGGTTACTTAAGTGGAGCTTGACTTGCAGATATGCAGTAGTCCCATCAAGGCAGGGTCTGAGATTGCTTTCTTTGCAGACAGTGGTCATCCCTGAGAGGTCTGTATGAAACTGAGTAGAGGGACAGGGCTTTTAGCCTATCTGTGTAGGGTAGATGTTTGAGGCCCTGGATTCTTCTGGTGAGGAACCTCTGTAGTCTCTACAGCTGCTGTATGTGCTTTGTGAGGTACATGCTGAAGGGGGCATTGTACTCAATAATTGGTCTTATCAGGGAAGAATACAGGGATGTTATGACCTCCTTGTCCCTGGATGAGATACCCTTACTTATGAGGTGGACCATGCAGAAATCTTTACATACAATGGAGGCAACATGGTGGTCAAAAGTCAGGTTTCTATCAACTTTGGTGCCCATATCCCTCATGACTGATTGTGTGCTTAGGACATTGTTATTAATGTGATAATATGTGGGGATGTCACTCTCCCCAAAGGGGATGATGATGCATTTTTTTTGGCATTCAGCTTGAGACCATGTTTCTGGCACCAGTCATTTGTTTGGGTGAGACCCTCTTGAAGGACATCCACATCACTTGGGGAATTGATGACGATGCCGAGCTTGCAGTCATCTGCAAACTTGGTCATCCATAGCCCACTGGTTTTGGCCTGCACCTCAGAGAAGTATATCCCAAACAAGAGAGGCTGCAAGACCGATCCCTGGGGTATGCCGCTCGTTACTGGTATACTGCTTGAGGTGGCTTCCTCTATTTTGATTAGATGGGTTCTATCAGTGAGCCATTTTGCTACCCATCTGGTAACATATGGATTGATGACTAGTTAAGAGAGTTTATCTATTATCCCTAAATGGGGAATAGTGGCGAAGGCTTTGGCCAGATCAAGGTAAGTGGTGTGCAACATCTTCCCCTCATCCATGGCTTTAGTGACTATTTCAAAGACGTTGACCAGATTTAACAGACATGACCACCCCTTGACAAATCTAAATTGTATGGGGTCGAGTGTTTGGAGGTTGCCAATAACCCTGTTAATGAGGTCCATGATAACCTGTTCTATGGCCTTGCAGATCAGGCTAGTTAGGCTGATGGGTCTATAATTTCCCAGATCAGTGGACACTCCACCTTTATGTAAAGGGATGACAGTGGCTGTCCCCCACTCAGCTGGGACAAAGCTGGTACTCAGGCTTTGGTTGAATAGGGTGCCTAATGATGCTGCAAGTTCATGCCTGAGTTCATGTAGGATGCAGCCTGGGATGTTATCGGGTCCTATGGAGACTGTATTTTTTGCCTTTGAGAGGGCAGTGATGACCTGTTCCCTAGAGATAAGGGGAGAGGGTTAGGTACTGAGGATTTCCTGATTTACTGAATGGGGGAGAGAGGTGTGATGTTTCCACTGAATCTGTCAGCCTGTAGATTGGATATATCTACAGCATTTGTGTATGTGGTGTCCTTGACCAGCAGTTCTGAACCTCTGGGTATCCTAAGGTAGTGTACACACTGCCACATGTTTACGAACAACCGTGTGCTATTACCACCAAATGAGTCCACATGGGAGAGGTACAAATATGTATCATAAATTGAGGTAAACTTCTCTAATTGGTTGCCTTATTGCTAACTTACTCCTACATACAGCAAGATAAGCACAAAGCCATCCTATGCAGAGAAGCTAAAAACGTAATTTCCAAAACAACTGAGGCCTCCTTTGAGGAACATTGCAAATGCTAACACAACAGTAAAACCCCAACAGCATGCTAACACCCATCACATACCACATATAGCTTCTTCCATCACCATGGTAGACAAAAGACATTAGAGTGGTTTGGCCAGCGTATAGGCTACAAGGAAAATCCACTCTCAGTGGTAATGTATTTGTTATAGGTGATTCCATAATATGGTGCACAAATGAACCATTCACAAGGCTGACCAAATAAAGGGTAGCCATCAAGCTGCCTTTGTGGTTCTAGAAGTCATCATATCACTAAGATATCCACAGAAGATAAAACTAGTACAGTCAATGGGGTAAAGTGCCTCTATGATAAAAAAACTTTTAAATTTCACAAGAAATCCAGAGGCAACACCATCAGTGATCATTACAGAATCTCTCCCTGTAATAATCATTAAGTCTGAAGAAGCATTCATAGTAACGTGAAAGCGCTCACTACTATTTTTATATATTTATGTGTTTCCCGATAAAGGTCTCCTTCGCTTTTGATGGTGTTGCCTCTGGATTTCTTGTGGAATATCACTAAGATACTCAAGTCTGTTCACCCTAGGTGTGAAAATAACATGGTCATTGTTCATGAGGATGTAAATCACTTGACATGCCCCCCTTAGACTATAGGAAGGTGGGAGGGTGGCCTAATGGTTAAGGTGTTTGCCTTACAAACACAGGGTGCAGGGTTTGAGTCTCACAAGGGATAATTGGCTAAGCTTAAAATGGCTTGCAAGGGCAGTTAGCTTAGTACTAATCTATGAACCTATCTATCTATGAATAGGGACATGATAGAACATTCTGAGTATTTCTCTAAGACTGGAAGGACACTAGCCTTAAGCAGTATCTGACTTTTGCATAGAATTGTGTCACAATATAAGGTAAAGATGAATTAGACAAAGTGATCACATCACCTGTATCCAGTTTTAACACTGTTGAGTGTCTAGCCCTGACACAGCATGCAGAGTGCTTTCCTCTCAAGAGACACTGTACATCATAGCTGATGCCTAAAGTGGTTGATCTGTACACTTCCCTTGAGGGGTACCTGACACCGAGAATTCCACTCAGTTTTGTATAAGTTGAGTTGGCAACACCCAGTATGTTTTTAGAAGTAGAAGAAACCATGCAGAGAATGGGGAGAATATACAAACTTCACACAGGCATTGACTGAGGGTCAGGACTGAGTCTCTTACCTTGTGCATGGGGGGGAAGACCTTAATCATTATACCATCCATTTTACTATAAGCTGTTAATGAATGAATTTATTCACATGCTAAAGATGAATAACTTTAGTAACTGGCTTGGTTACTGATGTCATTCTATTGTGGTCTAGTGGGTGTCAACCCACCTGTTTTGTTAAGCATGACCTGTAGCCTGTACCTATCACCCCGGGGCTTTTGCCTACTGGCTAAGACATCATCAGTCCCACACTGACATTTTTAGGCAATGCCACTCTACTCAGATTACCAACCAATTACATCCAAATTAGAATCTGGAAAATATCAATGCATAGCTGCTCAGTGTTAGAAGTCTGAATAAGAAAATACATCCCCTCAAAGCCTCCCTGGCTCTTGAAAGAACAGATATTGTGTTGTAACTGAATCCTGGTTCTATTGTAGTGACCACACTCCCACCTTACCAGCTTTTACTGCCTATTACTCATTTAATCCCACAACAGTAGTCAGTGGCAATGTTGATAGTAGTATGTCCATCTTTATTTAATACACCGTCATCTCTAGTCTAGTTGACCAGGACAATGACTTTAAACTCCATTGTATCACAGTATCTGTAAACAAGACCTTATAACACATCTTGGCCCGTGAATGAACTCCACATATGACCCACAAACCACAAAGTACATCTTAATAATCTTCAGTCTCTCTCTTCATTGACCCAGATACCATCATTATACCAGACTTTAACTACCCCATCATTAACTACACATCTGCAATGAAGAATTAAAATGTACAGTATGCTTCCTTGAATTTGTCAGTGCAAACTCACTGAATCAAATAGTACTTGCTACAGTCATCAACATACTCAGTCATCACCAGCATGACCTTTATTTGCTCCCTGTCCTTTGTTAAACTCCACTAATCAGAGATCTGCAGTGTAATAGTCAACATATGATCTCACCAAATGTCACCGTCCCACACAACGGACTTTACAGACTTGCCCAAGACCAAGTACATTTGCTTGCTTCTGACCTAAGATTTGAATAATTAACTTACCTCTAAATGACTGTATACACCCAATGTTTATACTCTCACTCAGCTCTCACAGAGAGGCTTATGTTCCTACCTGCCACAAATACAACATGAAGTTCAGAAAGAAATTTCTCTGATGGAACTCAACAACAAAATTGATTTATAACAAAAGTAAAAACTCAAATCCCTAAAGAAAATAACAAAATCTCAGTTTGTTAAAACCAACCTCAAATTGATTAATAAAGAAATTAAGAGTTAAAGGAAACATTGCAAAGCTAATTATGCAATAAAAAATAATAATCCTGTATCAGTAAAGGACAACCACAAGGCATTCTTTAATAATTACTTAAATAATTTTAGACATAATACCTAATATTGCAAAGATTTTATTTCTAATGACATCCTCTACTCACATTCTGAGAATATAGATAATATTTTTGCAGAAAAAATATAGTTCCAGCTTCTCCCCTCTGTTGCCTCCACACCTGCCTGTGCCAAGTTACCAGGCCATACCTCCAGAAATTACCTCAGAAAAGATGCTGAAAATATGCTTCAGGAGCAAAAGCAACAGGTCTGTGGGTCCAGACAAAATACTGTGCAGTTTTCTGGTCAATATGTGACACTCCTATAGGAATTCCTGCTCAAGTTCAGAGAAATCCTCACCACTGCATACATTCTAGAAGCCTGGAGAAAAGCTGTAAAAGTGTTCCTCCACAAAGGAGGACCGACCATGGACCATGGAAACTAAAGACCTATCAGCCACACCAAGATCCTTCATAAGGTTCATAGGTAGGTACTAGGCTATTGGCCCTAGGACCTATATAAGCCTAGCCAAAAGGTACCCTGGCTTTCGCCATCCAAGAAAATTATTTTCCTGTGCCACTGTCGAGCGGAGCCACAGAAGTGATCCCCGGGGTGAATTTCCTATCTCTCATCCAATCATCAAGATTTTTCTTGAAGAGTGCTAATGAGGAGCTTTGTTTGGTATAGATTGGTAGTTTGTTACAGAATATGGGAAGACACTGGGACATGAATCTATCCCTTCAGCATGTTCTGTTTATTGTGGTGACAAGGTTTAAGTCCCTAGAGCATGTAGCTTGGAGAGATTGGGATTTCTTTAAGTGGAGCATGTCCAAAAGCTCTGGGTTTGACATAGCTTAGTATGTTAGGCAGAGATCGCCTCTGAGTAGGCGATATGCGACGGAGTAAAGCTGCAGTTTTTTGAGATGGTCTGCATAGGGCTTCTGTTTGAGGCCAGTAATCCTCTTTGTGAAGCATTTCTGTGGCCTTTCCAGTTGTTGTAGATGTCTTGTGAGGTACATACCAAAAGGAACGTTGTAATCTATAATGGGTCTAATGAGTGATGAGTAGAGGGGAACAATGACCTCTTTTTTCCTGGATGAGAAATCTTTTGTGATGAGGTGTGCCACATAGAAGGATTTCCTGACTACTGCGGTGTTGTGAGTATCAAAGGAGAGACTACTGTCCACCCGTGTCCCAAAGTCTCATATCACACTTTCGGTGTTAAGTAGACTACCGCCTATGTGGTAGTTCATGGGTACAGAGTTTTTACCAAAAGGGATGACAATGCACTTTTTGGCATTGAGTTTGAGGCCATGGCTTTGACACCAGGCATCTGTCTCAGTGAGGCCCTTTTGTAGGATGTCCACATCTTTTGGAGTTTTGATTATGGCTCCTAGTTTGCAATCATCTGCAAACTTTGTTAGCCAAAGACCTTCTGTGTTAGCTTGCACATCAGAAAAGTAGATACCAAAAAGGAGAGGACCCAGGACTGAACCCTGTGGTACTCCACTTGTCACAGGTCTGAAGTTGGATTGGGAGTCTGCTACTTTCACAGAGTGGGTTCTGTCAGTGAGCCAGTTGGCAACCCATCTTGTGACATAGGGATTTATACCTAGTTTAGTGAGTTTATCTATAATTCCAGAGTGGGGGATGGTGTCGAAAGCCTTGGCGCGATCTAGATAGGCTGTGTGAACCACCTTACCCTCATCAACTGCTTTGATGACCACTTCAAAGAAGTCTATTAGGTTTAGGAGGCATGATCTGCCTTTTACAAACCCGAACTGGGTGGGGTCCAGAGTTTGGAGATTACCAATATCATTGTTCCATGATGATACATTCCATAGCCTTGCAGACCAGGCTCGTCAGACTAATGGGGCAGTAGTTTCTGGGGTCCGTGGTGGCTCCCCCTTTGTGAAGTGGGATAACCGTCACTGTGCACCATTCAGTGGGCACATAGCCTGAGGTGAGGCTATGATTGAACATGGTACTTAGGTGGGGTGCCAGTCCGTTCTGTAGTTCATGTAGAACGCAGCCTGGGATGTTGTCAGATCCCATGGATGCTGTGTTCTTGGCTTTGGAGAGTGTGTTTTTTACCTGTGCAGCCATGATTACAGGAACTGTGCATTCTTCTGGTATAGAGATGGGCCCTTTAGGGGATGAGAGGGGGGTAAAGTTAGCACTGAATCTATCTGCCAGGATGTTGGCAATATCAGTTGGTTTTGTATATTTAGTGCCATTGTGCTGTAACTCAGAGCAGATCTGAGTGTTGCCATTGAGATTCTTGACATAGCTATAGAATGCTTTGTGGTTGTCTTTAGTGTCAGTGGCAATTTTGTTTTCATAACTAGCTTTAGAGGATTTTATGAGGGATCTCAGCTTCTTACTGAGGCTGACCAGGGAGTTCCTCCAATCATGGGATTTTACTCTTTTTTGCAACAGTTTCTTTCTTCTGTTGTAGAGTTTGTTTATGGCAGGGGATCACCAGATTGGCTTCCTTTTTTTGGAGAATAACATCTTGGTTCTGTTAGTTAGTGCTTATAAAGTGCATTTGTGTTGGATTCAGCAGTCATACCTCTATTGTCCATTAGTAAGGGTGTCGTGAAGTTTGCCACTTCTGTCTTAATAAGTGTGAAGTTGGCTTTGGAGACATTTTTTTTATGGTGGTTTCCCTAATGGTGGATTGGGGAGGGATGTGGATGTCTAGGGTGATTAGCTTGTGGTCAGATTTGACCAACGAGGACTTGACCTCTGGTGTGGAGCACTGGTTGCCCATGTTGGTAATGACCAAGTCTAGGATATTGCTGCCCCTGGTGGGGGTTTGGATAAGTTGATCCAAGGCATTGGAATTTATGAATTCCAGAAAACATTGAGCACAAGAGTTGGTACATAAGTAGTTTTCCCAGTTATGGGTGGGGTAGATGTAATCGCCCATTATTAGAGTGTTAGGTTGTACCCTAATATTTTCCAGTGTATCAAGAAATGAGGAGTGGGAATCCTGGGGCATGGTGGGGGATCTGTAGCAAGCTACAATTTGGATTGCGGTCTTGCCCAGAGTTACTTGCACTTGGATAATCTCGGATGCATTATGCTGAGCAACTAGCCTGGAGGTGTGGATATCCTTAATGAATATGGGCACACCTCTGCCTTGAGTGTTTCGGTCCAGGTTAGGTGGCTGAAAGGTGTGGTATAAATTATAACCTGGTAATGCAGGGGTACTCTCTGGAGTCTTGAACCCAGTCTCTGTCTCTGCACAGATGTCGATGTTCTCCATTTTAAGGCATGCCTCGAGTGAGTGCATTTTGAGGTTTAGACTTCTAGCAATGAGTAGCAATACCCTCAGATTTTGCTTGCTTGTACCTGTTACGGTGGTGAATTTGTCATTTGAACCTTACCTAAAAAGGCACTATAGGGGTGGCTAGAGCCTTAGCCAGTATCCAGAATCCCAGAGGCGACAGATGCAGGCCATCTCTGGCAAAGCATCATGGTTTGTTGATCATGTCATCCCAGGCAGACAGATACTGGATCCCCTTAGAATGATACCAGAAACTTAGCCAATTGTTGAAATTAATAATTTTGTCCTTGTACTGCGGTATCATTCTGGGTGATGGCAGGATGCTACTCAGGGCTAGGGTCATACCTGCCTGGGCTACAAGATTGGACAGCTCCTCCATGTCCCTTTTCATGTAGTCCAGGGAGGTACATCTCAAGTCATTCACCACAACATGGGCAATGACAAGTCATATTTGTACTTGTTGTGGAGTGACCTGAGTGCATGCATTATGTGGTGGATCCTGGCACCCGACAGGCAGCTGACAATAACTTTCTCCTTGTTTAGCCTGGTGAGTGGAACATCAGTGTACTTAACTATAGAGTCATCTACGACTAGAGTGTTGGGTACATTGTTATGCCTTATGGGCTGTGGTTGAGTGGCACACTGAGTTTGTGGGCTATGTGTCATTTGGGTTGTGTTGGGGGTGGAGGTTGCTTGTGTTTCTACTTTGGAGGTCCCTGTTGCTTGAGCAGATTTTTACTGAGAGCCTCCGTGAATGTAGGTGTGTGTTTTGTGTTTCTATGTATGCATTTTGGTGGTGTAGGTTTCGAGGGACTATGTGATGAGTGTGGTGTGGTGCTAGTGTTTACCTTCTCCTCTTGACTGTCTAGTCCAGTCTTGGGTGAAGAGAGCTTTGCTTCCAGTTTGGCTATATAAGTGCATCTCTCACAAGTTGTAGTGTTGGGTGGTAGGAGGAGAGGGTTGTCTCTACATGAGGCAATTGCTGCATTGCCCCAAGATGCCCAGATTCATCAGGTAGACAGGAGAAAACACCGGGAGCTGACCCTTAGACATGCCTGGATAGGTGCTTATCTGTTAAGTACTAGAAACTCTTTTCCTCTAGACAAGTGAGGAAAGTTGAGTGCTGTAGTAATTTGTAGCTTATTTAGTGCTTACAATGAGTTCTGAACAAGTGTTGAGCTCAAAGAAACAAACTTGAGTGCTGAAACAAAAAAAATGGCTAGTTCTAAGAAACAAAATTAAGCTAGAAGTCTTCCTTCCGACACAGAAAGCCTTGAGGGCTCAGAAGCCCACAAACAGTCCTGCACACAACAAATCTGTATACGGACTAGACTGCCCACAGGAAAGGCAGGAAACAAGCTTAGAAATTTTTTTTTTGTTAAGTGGAAAGAGAGAAAGGAGGAGCAGAAACTAAGTGGATTGGCCTTCTCAAATGTTCTCCCTGTATTAGGTAGAATGAGGTAATAACACTAGACTGGGAGGAGTGTCCAAGATCAAATTTACAGTAGGGGCAGGCAACTGCAAAGCCAGCAACTATAAGAACACCATACAAATATGGAGGGAGGGTGAGAAACAAACTGCAGAAATGTTTCTCACAGCAGAAAAGCAGCAGTGAGCCTTTAAATGAAAGTTTTAAACAGATAAAGGAGCCTCTAGAGAAAGCTTTTAACTGCAAACAAGTTATATGACACACTCCTAGGCAGGAGATCAGAATCAAGCAACCCAAACAGATGCTTAATAAAAGTGGACAATTTCCAGTTAATACCTCACACACAGTGAAACTAGCTAGAAAAGTATGCAGTAGACAAAGTGGTATAAATAACTTGAAAAAATAAATAAAAATAGGATACTTAATGTTATATATTATAGTTCCAAGGTTGCTCAGTGCCCTTCCTTCGATTAGCTCAGTGTGAAATGTCAGAAACACTCACAAACTTAACTTCTTAGGTAACAGAAAGTTGAAACCTGAGACAACTTTAAAGAAAGCTCAAAAGAACCAATGAGGTGCTTACTCTAAGCTGTAGTCCAGGTGACCCCAGTCAGCCAATGACCATAAACAACCCCCTCTCACTGAAATGCCTAATGGCTTTGGCTAAACCAAGATGTCCTTGAACATGTGCTCAGACACACAGCCTCCACAAACACTAGGCCCAAACACAAGCCTGAATATGGACAATGCTACAAATACTCACACTACTTAGGTAGAAACAAACTGCAGAAATGTTTCTCACAGCAGAAAAGCAGCAGTGAGCCTTTAAATTAAAGTTTTAAACAGATAAAGGAGCCTCTAGAGAAAACTTTTAACTGCAAACAAGTTATATGACACAGTCCTTGGCAGGAGATCAAAATCAAACAACCCAAACAGATGCTTAATAAAACAATTTCCAGTTAATACCTCATACACAGTGAAACTAGCTAGAAAAGTATGCAGAAGACAAAGGGCTATAAATAACTCGAAAAAAATAAGTGCTATAAATAACTCGAAAAAATAAGGTGATGGAACATATCAGCATGGACCATATCAACAGGGACATAGGGACTTACAATCCCTAGCACTAAACCAATTTGGCTTTGTAAAAAGTAAATAATTCCTATGAAACATAGATGACTTATTTGAAAGTGTCATAAAAGCACTGGATGAGGGTAAAATCATGTGCTCAGTTTAACTTGATTTAATTTAGGCTCTTGACACTATGCCTCATTTTGACATCATTAACAAAGTGGTCAGACTCACTATAAATCCATATACAACCTCCTGGATTGCCAACTAGCTTGCTGATAGATCTCATTCCATTACAGTTGATGGCACAGTATTCTGCAAAAGACTTGTTACCTGTGGTATAACTTAGGCTTCTGTCTAGGACCATTTTTATTTGGTATTTACTTTTCTGATGTTAATATGGTTGTTAAAGACCTTTGGTTGACCAAGGCCATGGACAATTACAAGCCCAAATCCATGATCAACTCCTCTAAAGACACTTATATCCTCCAAGATGGCCTTAATAATGTCAGTAGCACAGTGTAAGACTGAACGCCAAACATTGTAGCATCATAAAGCTTGAGAAAAAGGAAATCTCACACACTTTTCACATAAATGGTGTCTCTTTAAGTAGACACTGTCATTAGAGACCTAGTGCTTTTCATAGGTAACAAACTCTCCTGTGACCACCACATGTCTGCTGTCATTTGGAAAGCCTTCTACCTCACAAAACTGACAATGAAGGGAATCCACTCTCATGCCTAAGAAACTATCTTTCCCCTCTACTTATTACCCGCCATGCCTGTACTAAAATATAATATGACCTTCAGCATATTCCTGTCAAAGCACTTAACCTAACCTGAAAAATCACACTGGTTCCATACTAAAAAGTCTCAGGTATGAATTCTCTCAAGTTACTTAGAATATCTGAAAGTGCTCTGTCTTTTATCTTTCTCCTGCAGACTCATTCTTGTGATCTACCCTGGCCTATAAAGCTGTAAGTGATTCAATCCCACTTGATCTAATTGATATCCATAAGACTAGGTGTAACACAGACACAAGATCAAGGGACCTATATCTATATTGCAACACAAATAATATTTGTTGGCATGAAATATATTGCTACCAAATATCCCCCTAGAACAAAACTCCCAGTGTCTGTAAAGCAAATCACTTACCTTATTATCTTAACTCTAACATACAGAACTGCATAGACACTTTACCTAGCCCCCTTATCCCTTATAGAAAGGGGAAAAGCAGTGGGTTATACCAGTGGGAATGTAATGGCAATTCTTCAAATGACTTAACCTGCCTATTGCCAAGTAGTAACCAAAGAACCAAGGTGAATAAAATTAGCAGTATAAAAAGAAAAAAACTATCAGTAGTAATAGCATATCTAGACGATTTAGGCTGTGCTTAATCTCTGCTAACCAAGACTAAGAAAATACAACTTTCCATGTTGCAGACATTAAATGTAGACTAGTGAATACCCTTATATTCATTCAAAGAATGGATCTCCCTAATTAGTAATACAACATACACAGAGTAAATCATGTTAGAAGAAGGATATTTAGAAAATGTAAAAACAAAATAAAAAAAGAGTATTTGCATTAACAGCTGTTTAAGATAACATAAAAAATGTTTTTGAAATGCTAACACCTCCATCACGTAGTTCCTAAAACTGGTTGACTATATTATGCAGTATGGCTTTGCTCGTGTGTGTGTGTGTGTGTGTGTGTGTGTGTGTGTGTCTGTTTGTACATATGTTGAGCTAACAGTTTCTCAAGAGGGAATCACTGTTTATATTTAGCTGGCTCCCATTTCATCGGTTCATAGGCACTTAACTAGGCTGTTGATTTGTCAAGATCTTAAGCAGCCTTGCCTTACATTCTCATGGTAGTTTTCAGGCCTTATATTTTCTGAACAAATAACCAACAGCAGGCAGAACAAGGAAATGCTGACACCATCCATGATGGATGTAGGTGCTAAACCAGGGGCAAATGTGTAGTTTCCATCCATTTATCCAAATCACACTTGAATAGAGAGTAAGAGAAGTACTTTGATTATGTGGAAAGATAATTCCATATAAGAGATATTCTCTGTTATATATATTTATCCCTTCAGCATATTCTGTTTATATTACAAAAGAAATTGAGATCCCTTGAGTGGATGCTCATGTTATACAGAAGCTGTGACAGTGCTCCTGGGACTTGACTAAAAGAAAAAAGAAAATATGGCATAAAAGGAAGAGGATATGTTTTTCTGAACAATAAAAATATGAAATGACTGTAAACCTGAAAAGAGCGGTTCAAGCAGTAGCAGAAGCGCACACACACACACACACACACACACACACACACACACACACACACACACACACACACTTACTGTCTGGTATTCTCCCTTCATCAAAAGACCATCTGAAATTCCCCTCAGTGTTATGGCAGTTTGAAGAATCACAGTGTGAGTTGTTTTCATCAAGGTTTTTTTTAATGGTCAGGCTGGCTCCCAGCCAGCAGCTGGCATCTAGGCAGCTGGATAAGTCACCTTATGATGGTTCCAGCCCAGACCTCCGGCACCTTGTACACACAGAGCAGCAGGTTCTATACTGTTGCCTGCTCATTTTTACCCACAGGGTATAAGATCTGATAGCCTCAGAAAATCCTACCCATCCAAAACAGCCAACCAGCTGCTTTCAAAATGAGGGGAACAGCTCATAATTGTGTTAATGTGATTTAGATAAATAGTTTCCATAATCTGTACACACAGGTAAATAAGTAAAAGCAAAATATAGAATAAAGTGTTTAAATTTGTTATAATAATATGTCTTAATGTCTGGAATAAGTTAGTATACAATAGCAGGCTCTTGCTGAGACATAAGTTTATAATAATTCTAAGGGGAAAATATGCATTTTTGTTGGAAATAAGTTTGCTATACCTAAAGTGATTAAACTTGTTTAATAGCGAATATCTTTTGGGCAGATACCCCTCTTTATAGGATTGCTGGCAATGTCAAAGTAATGGATCATATGAGCATTTATTCAGGATTAACTGCATTGCTTGCCTGCTTGCTGAGTTAAGAGGCATTATATTAAACCAAGGTATACAGTTTCTATTCATTGGCTGGATAAATAATCTTGCTATTTTTGGTTAGGTACCTTCTATTGAACCAAAAATGGGAAAGCTACGCTGGCATACCTGAGAAATGTAAGTATTATTGTAACATAAGTCAATGTGACAACATGCATGCCTTGTAACAGAAGCCTTAACAGTTTGAGATTGTTGTCTCAAAAGGATTCTATCAATGGTCATGCACAAACTCATTTAAAAACTGTATAAAACACACTGTGATGGTAAGTCAACACCTGCTTTTGACTGAAGCCATTACAGATTTCTCTCGAATTACCCTAACATCACTGTCAAAGGAAAAAACTTCAAAGACCAATACACGTAAGGTTCAGTTAAGGCACTTTTAATTTACTTGCAGCAAGGAGACAAAAACATGCAAATACAAGGATTTGTCTAACTACTAACAGGAAGTATGTTCATTCTTATACTATTTTACAAGACATGGCCTTCTAAATTGACGTAATTAAACACAACTTTCAGTATTGTTCTACAGCAGATATTTCTCAGATTTTCTGCTGGCATGACTAGATTTGTGAGAAACTTTTGAGAAAAACAACCTGGCCTTGGTGACCATTAATCCGTTTACAAGCGTCTATTGTACAGTGTTACATTTCAAGGTACTTTTCTAATTCAGATACAAGCAAATGCTGATTGCAGTTCATATTTTCAAGCAGGCTTTGTGCTAATTATCTGTAACTTCTACAGCTGTGTATTTTCTCATGGCACAGCGGAACTTCCTGTCTAAGTTTCATACAAGTAGTATTGTTCTATTCATTATTTTCCTAATGCAAGCAGAAATCACCTGCTTTTCAGTAAACTTCCAAGGCACAAACAAGGTTTTAGCTAACAATACAAGGTAAGAAAGCAACTGCAGTTTGTACAGATTTATGCAGTATGAAATAGAATAAATGTGTTAACCCTTTTCAAGCTCTAAATGCACTAAGCATATTGCTAATACACACATTAATACTTATTTTTCTAGCAATCACCCTGTTGGCTGACATGGTCAACTAATCACCATGGGGTGTATTTCCTCACAGGCATACACACACACACACACACACACACACACACACACACACACACACACACACACACACACACACACACACACATACCTCACATGATGGACAAGCCAGCATGAGTTGCTCATTCCCACCCTCCCCCTACTTTATCTTCTAACGCTTGAAATGCTATTTGATCTCTGTCTTCTGGATCAAAGTCATGTATTTATCCATTTATGCCACAGAGTCAAGACTACTTAACCACCATATTTAACAATGAGGCTACTGGTACACATTATATCAAGTAACTGTGGAGCAGCAAGTTAACAGAAGCCTAGTGCAATCAGTTGTGCCCACTGTAAAATAAATGAAGGCAGAAAAAATTCCTTAAGAAAAAATGAGACATCCACTGAATGTGAAATAGTCTCATGCAACAAAATTATAGCTATGTATTCTGGTGCCCTGTGAAGCACCCCTGTCAACTCGAAATTAAGAACCAAATAAAAACCTCATCTCCTTTACTACTTTCTACAAAAAGCACTGAAATGCTTTAGTCCTAATCACAAATGCAATATTCGCATTCACTTTTCAACTTAGGACAGCTACCCCCTTCACCATGCGCTAGCTTATGTCTCTGACTTGGAATATAATACTGTGGTAATGAAATAAGCTAAATAAATAATTGATTCCATCCACTTTTGTCACTTGGTATGCAAGCAAACTGGTCATAATTAGTATCTATTTGTTAGGTTTGTAGCTAGTAAGTTAGAAGGTCACTGTCCCAATTACCCTAGAAAAGTGTTGAGTTCTTCAACTTCCTCAAAGTCAAACAGCAGGCAGATGATGGCAGTTGGAATCAACCACTTGACTATAGGAAGCAAATCATTAATAGCTTATATCATTAACCCTCTGTTCTACCTGCCAATATCTTACATAGCACATGCAGAAATGTGGTCCTATATTTTCTGAATCTACCCCATATAGAACTAACTGGTGATCAAACAGAGCTGAGGTTATTAGATCGCTCAGGACTGGAAATAATGTATGGTGGTAATGCATTAGGGTTATTAAATTTTAGTATTTTGAGCTCTCCAATATATATACTGTTGTTTAGGCATGCATCTTTTGATATCTTACAGTACTCTCGCTTTACATTCTTTCTGGACCAGAGTATAGCATATATTGCTTTTTTGTATTATAAACTCTAGAAGTATTGGGTACTTGAAATATGCTGTAAAGAGTTGGCAGAGAAAATACTGCATACTCATATTTTCTCTATTTTAGGAACCAAAAGTTATTTAACGTTTCACTGACATTCGCTTTTTGACAAGTAAAATGGTAACCCCAATACGGTGAAAACTCGAATGCTGATGCAACACTGAGCATGCACTGAGAAATGGCCTTAGTACATGCAAAATCTAAGACAAAACAAGCATAAAAAATTTTTTTTTTTTTGCAGGGGGCACCCCCTGCTAAATGTACATACTAACTCCAAGGTCACACAAACCTGGGGAAAGGGAATATTCCCAAACCCTGTGGATTGTGCGATCTTTCACACTTGTCAACCATCTGTTTACTCTACCAAAAATGGATGACTAAACAGATGCTGACCAAAGACACAGTCAGGCTAACCATCAGCACCCATACGTATATGTGTAGATAGAGACCTCACTTTCTAATACTGTAATTAAATTGTTCATCTGTTTGTCATGTCTTATTTCTGTTATATTATATGTTATGCCTCATGATTGCCTTCTGTATTAATATTTCCAGTTTACTTGTACTACTGCCAGATTAACATGTTTATTTCAAGTCTACACTGTAATATAAGTTGCAATTGTTTCAAATAATGGCAGTAATAAGAATTGTTCTTTGACTTTATTTCCTGGACTGAGGCTGAAATTGTCCATTTGGACCAGTGCTCCATCCTGCTAAACACGCTTAAATAAAAAAAAATAAAAATAAATACAGCATGGCTCTGGCTGTACATCTTGGGTATTACAGTAAATATTACCTTAAGAGACATAAATGAGCTTGATACAGAACACAGACAGTAAGGCCAGAGTAAAGGTGGTTTAAGAATACATGGTGCCTTGCTGTTAATGGACTGATGTTTCCTCTTGCAGGTCAGCGCTCTAGAATTTGATCTAGATGAACTATGATTTCATCCTCATTAAATGAAGACTGTCAGACAGCAGGCTAAGTAATGTGCTAGGAATATGAAACCCAGAATAGCTTACAGATATAATTAGGCTTTCTTGTCTGAAGCATTTTATTGATGCTCTAAAAAAAGAATCTCTTTAGTACTGTTTAAAATAGCAGCAAAGATGAGGAAAGGCACAAAAAGAAGAGAAAGTGAAAGGAAAAGAAACCTTTAAGTACTTTATAGCATGGACCAGAAAGTTCTGTCCAATATATAATAAAAATACATATTGTTTTCAATTTTTTAAGTATTAGAAAAGAAAGAAAGAAAGCTAGGGGAAAAAAGTCCTGTGACAGCTAATTATTTCAAAAGGAAGGTGATGACATTTGTAGACATTTTTGCTTGCTTAGCTGCAATTTTAATACAGTGGCAGCTACCTCTTCAGATGAATAAGTCTCATATGGATATTAATTCACTGTTCCTTCATTTGGTGTGCATTCAAAAATCAGCAGGTACTAAACTTTTTAATAAAAGTTTGCATAATTTAGTTAAAAAAAGTACTTTCTACAAAAAGTGTTGAAACTTTTGGGAAATGAGCCCCAACTCCAGTAGAATAAAATAATTTTACCTCAGGCTAATGGATTCAGTGAGTATATACAGAAAATAGTCCCCAAGATTCAACAAACTCCATGCAAGAATAAGACTATTCTTGCACGGAGTGGTTCATGTCCGTTTAGAACAGCAGAGCGCCTTGAATATTCATGAAGGTGCACTGCTGTACTCCCTATATGGACACGAACCGTGAATGAGTGCAAAAGGAATGTGCAAGTAGTGCACAGTCACTAAACACGCCCCCTGCACTCAGAAAGTGCTGTATGGCACTTTCTAAGCCAAACTGGCATAATATTAGAGCTTTGCTCTAATATTACGCCAGTATTTCAGTGTTCACGGACACTGAAATGAAAAAGTGATCATTTCAGTCTCTGCAGACACTAAAACAAACATCGGCACCAGGAAAGCAATGCAGGGGGTGTGTGACAAATTCTGTGACACACCTCCCGCATTGTTAAAGTGCCATATGACACTTATGCAACCTGCTAAAGCAGGAAATGTGTGCAAATACACACACAATAGGGGATAAAACCCCCAAAAGTGACAAAACTGACATATAGCCTTCACAAACATAGAAAGTAGATAGAGAATAGGTCATGCATTAGCATGAATTATGGAAGGGTAGAAGTCTGAAAGCAAAGGTTTGCTAATATCCCCTTACAGCAGTGCAGGTTAACAAAGGCACAAATGATGGGGGGATTAAATAATACATTAGGGACATGGCTGAAAATTTGCCATCACACACTTAGAAAGCTGATAAATAACAGGATATGTACAAGCAAGAGTCGCTAAAGGATAGAAGCCTGAAAGCCAAATGAATGCCATTATTCCATGATTAGAGTCCTCAATGACTTGTCAGAACACCACAAGACTCACTTATATAACATAATAATATGAAAAAATATAAACTTTTTTTTTCAAGCCTAAGGAATGTTTAAGTGTAGCTAACCGGGTGTGCGCATTATGGCCATTTGCTTAGCATAGCTTAAACATCCCCTAGGCGATAAATGCAAATATACAGATAAAAATTCCAAGCTGAGGTAGTACAGTGGTTAGAGTCCCAGCTTTACATGCAGGTGTTCATGGTGTGAGTACCAAGACAAGCAACTTACTTTCCTATGGGAAAGTAGTGTTAAAATTATTTTTATAAACTTAAATTATGTAGCAACTGTGTTTTGTCAACCAGGGTAGTGTAGCGGGTCCAAAAGTGAGATATCAGTCTAGAAAAGATGTGAAACCCCCATATAAACACAAGTGTCCCATACAGTATAGTCAAACAAGAAAATAATTTAATGAAAGCACATAGGGGGATGTCATGGAAGGTAAACATAAAATTATAATATGTCAGTAATGAATCAATCCCACAGTCCTGATACTTAATAAAATAAAATGTGAGCAATGCTAATTAGTGCTCAGCTATGCTAACCTGGCGTAATCATTGCTTAAATGTAAATGCTGAGCAATAAGTAGCCAAGCTAAGCGGATTTGCATATTGGTAAACAGTGCTCAACATCTATCCCTTCAAGCACTGCCAAGCTCAGCTAAGCGGGTTTGCCCATCACTCAGCTTAGCTTAGCATATTCAAAATCGTTCAATCATGGCAAAGTGCAGGAATTCAGCCCTATTTAAACCTCGCAGGAGGGAATATAGCCATAACCAGTTGTAGCTGATCACTGCAGGCACTATGGCTGGCGTTGGTGAGGGTACGCACCTTCAGGCACAGCGTTGGAGCATTCAGGAGTCCAGAGTCATGTTTGGACTCCTTGTGAAAGACCATGAAGGGAGACTGCTACAGGACCAGCACCAGGGCTCTCAATACAAAGCAGAGGTCTGGGACTATCTTGCATATGATCTCACCAGTGTTACTGGCATCCCTCGAACTGGTGATCAGGTCCGTCACCATTATGCTGACCTCAAGCGTAGGAATCAGGAGCTCTTGGATCAGTGGATCCAAGATGCATGGGCACAGAATGTCCCAGAAGTGTGTAAGTATCAGTATCACTTATTGTTCCCCAAAGTCCAGCCTGAGTAGGTGATTGATAGGTATGCATGAATGTTTTTTATCTCCTTTACAGCTGCAGATGAGAGGGCTGCAAACGTGGATGCACATGCAAACAGACTGCTAAGGCTGCACTGGGAGGCTGGTGAGTACAAATCTAGCTTGCAGTATTCAGGGCAAATAAATAGAAAGGAGTAGAATGTCAACTACCAGTAGGTAAAATGTGTACTGTGTGTAATTAATAAATGACCATTAGCAGATTAGTATTGATGTACAGGATATTTAACAATAAAGGTCTCTGTAACTTTCAATAAAAGTAAAAGCCCCAGACTGTTGTCTTTACTTCGTTATGTTGTGAGAGGAATATAAATGTGTACAGGTTCTTCACAGCTACCATGGCTCTGACAGCAAGAATAAAGTGAGGTTCATCTTGCAAAGATTATGGAGCTGTAAAACTGGTGAACAACTGTATGAAATGTGCCATGCACCAAGATCTGAACCCTGAACAGTAAGCTGTAAAATCTAATTTTTTTATCACCTGCAGCAGTGCTTTGTGTTAACCATTGCTTTCCAGATTGCAATATGTCAAAGTATGAATGCACAGTACAAGAACTATTTGCCATGCATGAATGTCAGAACTACAAGGTCTGATTGTGCAAACAAGAGAGTAGTAGGGAGTAAAAAGTCACACAAGTAGTAACAATTCCTCAATAGCTCATTGTGGTAAAACATAAGTGGGGTGGATCTTTTTAGCACAAATAAACACAGTTCGAATCCCAACAGTAGTAATAAGCTGAAAGCATATTGTCACACAAGAATATGTGAATATGTGTAGAAATTGTCAGGTACTGTTAACAGAAATTTCCACCATAGGTCTGTCAGGTAAGGAAATGTTTGTAGTATCTGTAAGAAGGCTTTACTAATACACTGTGTACAGCACTTCCACTGTCCAACCCCAAGGCTGCAAATGAAAGCAAGATAAGTACATACAAGTGTTTTTTCTGATATATGTCCCTCAAATGTCACACTGTCATGGCTAGTGGTCACTGCTATCAATAACCAGGTGGCAGATATAAATCCTGGCAGATTGTGTCAGTAGCACACCCACACAGCATGAGTGCAGGACACCCCATTCAGTGTCACATATGTAACCCTGAATATGTGAATATGTGTAGAAAAAGTCAGGTATTGTTAACAGAAATTTCCTCCATAGGTCTGCCAGGTAAGGAAATGTTTGTAGTAGCTGTAAGAAGGCATTACTAATACACTGTGTACAACACTTCCACTGTCCAATCTTAGGCCATAGGTAGATGTAAATTGAGGTCAGACCTGGAGAGCAATGAGTAGAGTACTGATCAGTATACTTACATACATACATACATACATACATAGAAGTGTTTCAAGCATGGGCATTAAAGCCCTTCTAGCTTGTCAATATGCCAAAACATTTGTCCCCATAATAAGTGTCCAGGCTGTTCTTAAAAATATCTAAACTAGTACTTGCTTTAATGTAATTTGGTAGTCTATTCCAAGCATCAGCTACTCTGTCAGAGAACCAATTAGTACACTTCTCACTCCTAAAGAATCTTCTACATAGGTTACCTGACGATTCTCTACTACGTTTTGATAACCACAAACATTATCAGAGGTAGTTGTCTCTAAATGCCCTATATACCTGAATAAGATCTCCTCTTAGATATCTATAAAAGACACTGTACAAGTTCAGATATTTTACTCTTTCATAATAACTTAGATTTTCACATCCATGGATGCCCTTAGTATATTTCTGCTGTACTCTTTCCAGTTTATTTATGCTTGTTTTCCAGTAGGGTTTCCATATTGTTATTCCATATTCAAGTTTGGGTCTAATGTAACTAACAAGCAATTACTTCATTATGTTTGATTTCCTAGACTTTATAAATCTTTTTATACAACCTATAGTTCTATAACTATCATTAGCCAGTTGGTTGATATGATTAGAAAATTAGAAGCCTATACAGTTGTTAATTGCCATCTCGCTCTCTCCCCCACCCCTGTCTGCATCAGTAATGTATACACATAAATAATGTAGTATGTCTTTCTCCAAACCATCGTTGGGACTTGTGTTTTATTGTTTTACAAACATTGAATTGCTTGAATATTAATGAACCCCATTCAAATACTATAACTGGTGGTCTGTTGCTGTCAATGTAACTTGCATGCCATTATAATGCCTACTGTGGTTCCATATATGCATGTGTTCTGTTTACTATGCAACTGTTTCAAAGCTGTTTTATGGGGTCAATTGCATCACCCATGCACGCTGTTATAACTAATTTTGAATTGTGTTGTTCATGACTAATGAACATATTTTTTTAAAACCTGAACACTATAACACGTCTGTGAAGGCAGATCCCAGCAAATTCCCCTGTCCTGCCTCATCTGGCCATGGCACCAGACCCCAGCACATATGAGACCCAACCTGGGCCTCCTCTTCCATTGGTCCTGCATCATCTTTGGGTGGAGCTGCCTCAGGGGATTAGGCTCGCCCCTCCCCTGGGAGTGGGAGCTGAGAGGAGACCGTCAGGTCTGGGGATTGGTGAGCAGTGTCCTCCGATCAGTGTTCGGTGATCAGCTGCACCAGCTTGAGGGATGCCTGGCACAACTTGAGGGTCAGCCTGCCCCTCCTGTTCAGCCCCCAGCACACTCACCTTTGGGGCCGTGAAGGTGTAATGGTGACTGCCCATGGGTAGGGACCTCAGTCCCACTGTATCCATATGGGGGCTCATGTGTGTCCGATTCTCAATCACCCTCCATGTCCAATGTGTTTACCCCCCACATGTGTCATATACCGCCCCTGCCTGCTGTCTTGTCTGTCTTCCTACACAACTTACCTCCCAAATGTACGTACTATCCTTCCCCAACATCCCTCTCTCACCTTAAAAAAAAAAGGCAATCTGTTCCCAAAAAAAAAATGATGCCCCATACATAGCTGTCCATTTCGCACATGTGTCCACTGGACACATGTAATCTGGTCCAATTGGCATGACAACACATTACTGTTGTCCTCACTCCTCTCTCAGGGGTTTCAGTGTCCAAATTCACTTCCAAATTCTGTCGACATTCACAGCTGTTGCCGTAGAAGAAATGGACAGCTATGGACCTTTCCTACACTCATCCTGTACATCCCTAGCTACTTTTGATATTGTACTTCCCTTTGTGTGCCCCTTTATTCACTACTTTTCTATCACCCCTTTTTCTTTTCATTCAAAGAAATTAGCATCGGGTAAGTGGGAGTAAGCACCGCTAAGAGAAGCTAAAATGGATTAACCGTGTTTTAGCATCTCTTAGCGTGGCACAAACCTGCACAAACCCACTTACAACTGCTTAAAAGTGCCTTAATCACTCTGTATCCACAGCCCTTGTTTTGCCCAGCAACAAAATAATCTAAGCTAGGTCTCAAACCCAGGATGCTGTGCTCTATAATCACTGCAACATAACACTACACCATCTGAACTATGGAAAGTAGTGTTGCTTTTTCAAACTTATCATGCAGTCTGGTCATTTAACAGTAATGAAAAAAACATCAGTCCCAAGTCTAGAAAGCAGGACCATGTAGACTAGAGTTAGAGCAATGTACCACTACACCATCTGAGCTGTAGGACTTGCTGCTGCTTTTCAAACTTATCATATATGAACGAAGGAATATCAAAGTCAAAGTAAACTTTATTGTCATTCAGAAATCACACAAGTGCAAAAACTGAACGAAATTCTGTGTCTCCAGACTCAATGTGCAGACAATATGCCAAAACACTTGTCCCCATAATAAGTGTCCAGGCTGTTCTTACACACATGTTACTCATGTAACGCCTTGCTATTACATCACAGACATCCAGGTAGACAGACTAATATCGCACATAATTAGAACACATTTTAACACTTTTCGAACTGAGCACTTACATGCATGAGACTTTAGTATTGCACAGGTACTTGGTTAAGACATTGCATTGATCCTTGCTCAGAAAGAGACATTTGAGTATTACACTGTGAACATTAGAGTATTGCACTATGGTTAATTTATGAATTTGCATGTATTGCACTGAAACAAGTGATATTTTACTGCATTGCTACTGCCCTAGATGGCCTATAAGTTACAATCATGGTGAATATTTCACTAAGTATTAGGTGAGACTGGTAACCAGGTTCTTGCACAATTTGAGTCAGTTTATACTGACCCAGTTGGGCATCATGGAGTGGAGTGGTTATTAGAGTTCATCAGCCTGATGACCTTAGGTAAGAAGCTGTTCCTGAACCTCGTAGTTCTGCAACTTATGCTTCGGAAGCGCCTTCCAGATGATAGATGCAGGAACAGTCTACAAGCAGGGTGAGTGCAGTCTTTAATTATTCCTCGGGCCCTGCTGAGCAACGTATGCTTTGGAAGCGTTTTCCAGATGATAGATACGGGAACAGTTTGTAAGCAGGGTGAGTGCAGTCTTTAATTATTCCTCTGGCCCTGCTGAGACGTCTGGATAAGTACAAGTCATGGACAGGTAATAAGGTGGTCTTAATGATCCTCTCAGCTGTCTTCACCACTCTCTGGCAGGATTTGTGCTCAGAGGAAGAGCAGCTTCCATACCATACTATGAGGTTGTTCGTCAGGATGCTTTCTATCGTACCTCTGTAGAAGGCAGTGAGAACTGTTGATGGGAAATTCACTCTCCTCAGCCTTCTTAAAAAGTGCAATCTCTGGTGCACTTTCTTGACTATGGCATTTGTATTTGCATTCCAAGACAAGTCCTCATCGATGTGCATTTCCAGAAACGTTGTGCTTCTCACTCTTTCAACTGTTTCCCCATTGATGGTGAGGGGAGAATGTTCCTTGCGATTTTTCCTGTAGTCCACAATTATCTCTTTTGTTTTGTTCACATTTAGTGCTAAGTTGTTATTTCCACACCAAGTAATCAGTTGTTCCACATCATCTTTATACGCTGTTTCATCATTACTGATGAGGCCCAGCACTGTTGTGTCATCAGCAAACTTGATGATGTGATTTGTATTGTACCTGACTGTACAATAATGTGTTAACAGGGTGAACAGCAAGGGACTTAGTACACATCCTTGTGGAACTCCAGTGTTAAGAGTGATGCTATCTGAGGAGTTATTTCCTATGCACACTTTCTGAGGTCTGCCTATGAGAAAGTCAAGAATCCAGTTACAAAGTGGTGTGTCGATGCCTAGTTGGAGTAGCTTCATTACCAGATGAAGAAGATGACCATGTTAAAAGCAGAACTGACGTCAATGACTAGTACCCCGTGTAGATGTTTTTATTCTCAAGGTGTTCCAGCAACAGATGGAGTGCTAGAGAGATGGCATCTGCCATAGAGCGTTTTGCTTGGTAAGCAAACTGTAGAGGGTCAAGATCAGCAGGCAGCCCAGATGTTATGGCATCCTTGACCAGCCTTTCAAAACACTTCATCACTGTGGAGGTGAGGGCTACAAGGGGGTAGTCATTTAGGCAAGATGGTGGAGACTTCTTTGGTAATGGAATGATTGTTGTATCCTTGAAGCATTTCGGAACTATTTGCAGAGTTATTGAAGATATCCATGAGGACATTTGCCAGTTGCACTGTGCAGTCCCTGAGCACACACTCTAGGATGTTGTCAGGTCCAGCTGCTTTTCTCAGGTTAACTCTGAGCAGTGCCCTCTGGACATCAGCTGGGTTGAGGGTGAGCATCTTCTCTTTATGGCCGATGGGCATTTTCTTTGCTGTTGTTCTGTTCCCTTCCGCAAATCTGCTGAAGTAGACATTCAGCTTATTTAGGAATTCCTTATTGTCCTCACATTGCGAAGATAGCAGTCTATAGTCAGTTATGGACTGGATACCCTGCCATAATCACCTGGGGTCTTTTTGATCAAAGAAGTAGTTCTGGATCTTTCTGCCATAGGTGCATTTTGCTTCCCTCACTCCCTTGTTCAGATTTGCTCTGGCTGTTCTGAGGGCTCCCCTGTCTCCAGACCTGAAGGCTGCATTCCTTGATTTCAGTAGTTTGTACACCTTTTTTGTCAACCAGGGTTTCTGGTTGTCTCGTGTGATGATGGTTTTGGTGACTGTCACATTATCCACACATTTCGAGATATAGCCCATCACTGTCTTGGTGTATTCCTCCAGGTTGATACACTGGTTCTCAGTAAAATATAAATATATATATATATATATATATATATATATATATATATATATATATATATATATATATGTGTGTGTGTGTATATATATATATGTATATAAATATATATCAATACATGTATATATATATAATATATATATATATATATATATATATATATATATATATATATATATATATATACATGTATTTATATAACATGCAGGGCAGTCATACCTGAGAACCATACCTATCAACCTGTTAGTGCTAGAACCCTGTACAAAGTGGGGGGAAATGGGCTACATATAGGGACATATTCCAAATATTGCTGTCATAAGCAAACATTTGTACAGCAACAGGGTGCGTTTCAGCAGAAATATCTGAAGGATATGAGAATGAGAATTGACATGTTATGTCATTACTCACTGACATAAATCCCTTGATCATCACAGTGCTTTACCTGACAAATACAAATAAAATGTGGAATAGAACCAAAGCATGGGCCAAACATATGGACATTCTGTGAAAAGCCAGGCAGTGGAGTGGTACACTCAAAATCCCTTATTGCAATGAATCTGGACCAAGCCTGACAAAGTGGGGGGACAAAGGCATGACAATAGAGACGTATCCAAAATACATGAGTAGATAAGATGAGAAAGTTGCTGTACTGACACTATTAGTCCTAACATATTTAACTGAAATATCACAGGTCTGGGACTCAATTGATTCTCATTAGTTATTGATCCCAATCCTCACATCATTTCACTGATGCGTCAGGAATACACAACAGTTATGTGGACCAAACCAAAGGTATTGGCCAGACAATGGTACATCCTATGAATATGTAGACATAACACAACAGTAGGGAAACTGCACTGAGCTAACAAGCACTGTCCAAACTACAAGCAGACTGACATAACACTACCGAAATCCAGGTCTGTGGCTGTACACATGCATTTGCAAATATAACAAGCACTACAGGGATATGACACCAGTAGAAAACAGACACTGGTGTGAAAGTGCATACCCCAAAACAATTGCACCACAGTCACAGTGACATAGTAATTAAACTGAACACTGCATTATAATGACAGTGTGAACACACATATCCTGTTTCCACTCACAGATTACTGCTACATGTACTGGCCCAAGCCACAATGTTGTGGTAATCTGGAGATGTTGCAGGACATGTCACGGTCTGCCTGTACAAACATCTAACAGCTGATAGGGAACCAGAAACCAGAGCAGCATGCACAGTCAGATAGAAAGGGGCCATGACACTCACACGTACACCCCTCCTTACACAGCCCAAATAATATGTACACACTACACTTCCACACAATCCTGACAGTCTGTTAACAATGGCCAGACATACACAGACATCTTAAATGTATGGTTTACCTCAGAATGTACAGGGTCAGGACTCATATCTATGGCCTCTTCATCATAACATATCTATGGGTCTACTACATCACTAGGGTGGTAGCAGGAATGAAGTAAATACATAATAATACTAAATACATGTGAACCTCTTAGTGCATGATATCTGGACAAAACCCAACATAATTTGGGGACAAATGCCCAAACACAGGCATATATTGGACATATTTCTGTTATACATTGAGACGGTTGCTAGTGTTACTGGGTTTGTTGTAATATATCCTTTCTGAGGGATATGAAGTCAGTAATAGTGATGGATGTTAGTATTTAATGACTGCATTCCCCAGCATCCCCTACTAATTTTCCAAAGACAACTACTGTCTGGGGAGCAGACCAAACATAACAGGCAAACGTCTGGCCAGTCTGTGGACAGCATGCCAGTAGAGAGGTATGTCAGAAACATATCACTATCAGACGTCAATTCACTCAGTTAATGCATGTCCAGATGAACACTGTCAAGCTAGCAATCCTCCATGTGTATAACAACACTACTGACATAAATTCTATACCCATTTCTGGAGCTTTGTCCCCCATGTTGTTGGGCTGTCCACACATGTCCTGTACTGTGTAGTAGTTCCACCTACTGTCTGTGAAGCTGTAACCCCCACACCTCTGTAATGTCCCTTGCACAGGCAAGGAAAAGGGGCAAGTCCCACATGAAGGATATAGGCGACCGGCTGCAGGCAGGTGACCTGTAAACATCACCCCCCTGTCCCCCCATAGGTACACATGTGCATGCACAGCACCTGCCCCTACCCTCATGATCACAAAGCAGGTCTGCAATGCCCTCCCAAAGGCAACACATAGAGGTCTCCATAGGCCTATTACTATTCCTGGCTGTATCCTACATGAACACAGGCATGGCTTCTCTGGCACATTCTGTGGTGTAGTCTGTCACAGCCTGAGCACTGGTGTCATCCCATCTGCACAGAGGGCAGATAGAAAGTAGATAGAAAACAGGTTATCAATTAGCATGAATGTTCTGAAGGATGCCATTATTACATGACAGCAGTTCTCAATGACATGGCAAAAAACACAATACTCTACAGTGAATATAATAAAATGATATTAATATCCAATAGGAGATACATAAAAAATATATAGCTCTAATCCCCAGAACAGAATAGTGCAGTGCTCAGAGTCCCAGCTTTGCATGCAGAGTTGCATGGTTGCAGTACTACAATAGGCAGGCAATCCAATTTTAAATGGAAAAACAGTGTTAAACATAATATTTCAGTAGTAAAATATGTGATAAATCCTTTTTGTCAATCAGGGTACTGTAGCTGGTCTGACATGGAAGTGTGAGTGCATATAACATGTGAAACCTCTCATACATACCCAAGTGTACCATACAGTATAGTCACACCCCTTGCTACTATAATGACAGCACATGCAGGCATGTTATGTAAAGGAAATCATATACATTTACTAAATTAAGTCATTACTCTGCTATTTTATGACTGGAATGTGAGCAATGGTTACCAGTGCTCAGCTATGTGTAGCAGGTTTAAGCATTACTCAAACATGAATGCTAACTAGCAGTTAGCTTGGCTAAGTGAATATGATAATAATGATGTTATGTGTTGTTAAAAATTGGTATTTGTAACATTTTATTTTATTTTTTTATATTTTATATTTTTGATTTTTTCATTGCACTGTCACTCCTTTAAATGCTTTAGCAGCATACCAGGATAGTAGGAGGTTGACTTCCTTCTATGTATTTTAAAAATGGCTCCTTACAGGCATTTGTTGTTTGTCTGATGAAGCGGCTTCTCTGTATTGCGTGAAAGCTCACATGAATAAGAAAGTTGAAACGAATGGTTTTTTCTTTTACTGATGCTGGATTTGTATAAGGAAGCAGCCTGCCAATAGTTTATATGGTATAACATGCACTGGACGTACAGCTAAGCAAAGTCTACATGGTGTAAGCACCTATTCGTTTAACCATGTATTAGCATCACTTACCAGTGTGCAAACCCACTTAAAGCCGCTTAAAACTGCCTTAACCACTCTGTCTCCATCAGTTCTTGTTCTGCCCAGCAACAAAATAAACAGCCCTTGAACCCAGGACCCTGTTCAACATAGCCACACCAATTTACCACTAAGCCATCTGAGCTGTAGGACATTTTGGATGTCTTTTCAAACATATCATGCATTACAGCCAGTTTACACTAGAGAAGAAATGCTGCGGAATCAGGAATGATTGGTATTTACAAATTTATATGAAAAGAAACATATACATATATAGAGAGATAAATATGTATGGAGATACATATGTATGGAGATACATATATATCTATATCTATATATATATATATATATATATATATATATATATATATATATATATATATATATATGTGTGTGTGTTCCTATACTATAAGCTCAAATACTACATGCTCAAAATGCAGTATCTGAGACTATAAAAGCGAAAAGACCGAATGAAAGCCAAGAAGCGCGAAATTTAAAAGGTGTAGAAGTGACTGACGGCTATGCTAAACAAAGACAAGTATCTTTCACTGCCGAGTATTACATAGTTTCATTAAAATGCAGCCTGTTGATGGTAATTACACTGCCCCAGGTTCGATTGGTGAAATTTATGTGACTGACTTATCGCAGAAAGGAGCTCCGGTGCTTTTGCTAGATGGCTATGTGTTACATAGAGAGAAGATCT
>NC_056727.1:758421986-758539486 GCF_019279795.1 Protopterus annectens
ATACTCTGCCAGGTCACAGTGTAGCCAGAATTGTGGGGTGTTATGGGACATGTCCCAAAATGCCCATACAAACATATACTGCTGATAGACCACCCATAACTGGAGCATGCACAGTTGGATACAAAAGGACCCATGCCACTGACATCTGCCCACCCCCTACACAGTCCAACTAATAAGTACACAGTACACTCCTACAAAATCATGATAGGCAAATGACTGAAGATAGTAAACAGAAAAACAACCAGCCAGTAATCCACGCATATTTAATATACTCTGACATCTTGGCCAAAGCCTTCAAGTATTAAAACATTACAAAATATACTTGCCTTAAATACAAGAAGCAATTAACACTTAATTACATATTTAAATAAACAGCATCTAATTACACTCCTCATTTAATCCCCTAGGGGCTAAAGTCTCAAATGTTAAAATGTAAATTGATTCTTTACATAACTATTGTTTTGTTATAAGTGTTCTATCAAACTAAGAAGCAGACCTTTTCCAAAACAGTACCTAGTAACCCACTACTGTCCCCATGAAGAAATGTATTAAAATTTACAGCTATAGAACTTTCTTCTTTCATATTAGTAATATCTCTCACATGTTCTAACAGCCTAATTTTAAAACATTTCTTACCCTTCCTCACATAAAATGTGTTACAAGGGCATCTAAGAGAGTTCTCTATACACCAACCTCTTGACTGTACAGATGTCAACATGTTGTCCAGCCTTTGCCCTCATATTTATTGCCCCTACCCCACAACATGTGTGGGATTCCACAACATCACTGGGATGATAGCAGGAATGACAGCACTAAATAATGATAGACCATACCTATCAACCTGACATCTGGACAAAGCCTGACTTAAATGGGGGACAGAGGCCCAAAAACAGGGCCATATTTGAAATATTGCTGTTATACACTAAGAAAGTTGCTGGTGTTACAGGGTTTGTTGTAATATATCTTTTCTGAGGAATATGAAGTCAGAAATATAAATGGATGTTGGCATTTACTGATTGAAATCACCAGGGTATGCTACTGATTTGCCAAGGACAACACCTGTCTGAGGAACAGACCAAACATAACAGGCAAACCTCTGGCCATTATGCGGATAGCCCTACAGTTGAGAGCTATGCAGAGACAGAACTTTGTCAGACTGAAGCCCATGCAGAACTAGAATGTCCAGACAAACCCTTTTAAACTAGAAGTATTCAAACCATATAACAGCAATACTCACATTCTGTCCCTAAGTCTTGAACCTTCTCCAACTTTAGTTGGGGTGTCTCCACAAGTCTTGTTGTAAGAGATATTCCACCTGCTGGCTATAACACTGTAGTGCACACACCTCCAGGATGTCTTACTCACAGGCAAGGTAAAGGGCCAACGCCCACATGAAGTACTCTTATAGGAGTGTGTTGCCATGACATTGGCTATTGGACACAGCTGCTCTGCATGCAATTAGCAAGTGGGGAACACCAATTGGTGCACAGGCCATCTCCTGGTAATGAGCATTACCTACAAAAGTCAAGCTGCCACCTATTCAAAAGCTCTGTACCTGTAGATGAGAGAGATAGATAGAGAGGGAGAGAGAGAGAGAGAGAGGGAGAGGGAGAGAGAGAAAGAGAGAAAGACTGCAAGTCAAGATACCAAACCTGAAGATATCACACAATCAACTTTCCAAAAAAAGGTATGTGAAACAAGTAAGCATGTCATTGAATGCAGTAGTTGGTTTGTAATAATGGAAAGTAGGATGTTGAAAGAATATGTCTCTTCAAGACTTGCTGTACTGATGTACTGCTGAACAGCACCTATGGCCATATCATCTAACTTTGTCTGCAGTGACATAGATCACAGCTCAGGCCCTTGACTCACCCCAGGAAAGGACAACTGACATATGACAACTACTGGAATGTCTGTCAAACACTACTGACTGTGCCACTACTAGGCCATCTACTGGGATGTTGTACATATCCATATGTTACCTTTGAATATAACTATGATACACGTTTGTCTTGTAAATCTAAGAGACCTATACAGAGCATGTGCATAGTAAAGTACTGTTGCAGAAGTGTGTGTTGAACTGCATGTGATATAGTGAGTTCATACCATTCAACTTTACAGTCTTCCGCTGGACAATAAACACATGTGTGCCTGATATCTGTAGTCACTTTATACACATAGAGTTGTGCTATGTCAGGCAAATCATTGGTAAGTCTGTGAACAATGACATCATAACATAATAGCCCAGTTATGAATGTTGGACATCCTCCAGGTTATCACTGTGTTGGCAAAGCCTACTGTGCAATCAACTTACTTATGCAACAGCAATATTAATACGGTGTCAATACTAATGTGCCTTCGCCACCCATTTATGTGTGCCATTGTCCACATGTCCTGCTATAACAGGTTGAGAGGTATGACTGAGCAGCCAGGACTGTAAATACATTGTGCCATACTAACACAGAACAGAAATGTATACCAGAGCACATGTATGTATGCGTATGTTCAGCTGGAAGGCACAAAACAACTGACATGGGTTGCAATCAGTCAGGTAAATAGATTGTGCATGTTGTACATGTGTGTAATATCAGTTTCAGTGCATACAACAGACATAAATGTCTACAGCTACTGGTTGTTGCATTGCCCTGACCCTGATATGGATACTAGAATAGGCATGATTATCAGGTTGTAATTGGAGAAGTGTCCAACTGTGTTATGACCCTCTATCCATGCCTACCACAAACAGCTATATGACCACCTACATACAGTGGATATCAAGAGTGTACACACCCCTATTGAAATGCCAGGTTTGTGTGCTATACGAAAATGAGACCACAGAAAATCATTTCATGTTTCCCACCTTGAATGTGACCCATAACCTGTACAATTCTATTGAAAAACAAATCTGTTAGGGGAGAAAATATAAAACATAAAAAAAGTACTATGAGCTGGTTGCATACATGTGCACACACTGAAACTAATACTTTGTTGACGCACCTCTTGCTGTAATCACAGCATTCTGTCTTCTTGGATACACACATGCCATCAATTAAAGAGACTGATTAACCCCAAATAATGTTCAGCTGTCCTAGTAGGATTTATTTGACATTTACCCAACTGCCTGCTACAGCAAAAGCCATGTTTTGCAGAGAGCTTACAAAGCATCAAAAGGATCTCATTATGGAAAGGTATCAGTCAGGAAAAGAGTAGAAAAACTGTCCACAACATTGGATATAACATGAAATACAGTGTAGACAGTCATCAAACAGTGGAGATGATAATGGGACAACAGTGATGCCGCAAACACCTGGATGTCCATCAAATTGGATGAAATGACGGGATGACAACTGGCCATGGAGGCTGCCAGGGGACCTACAGCAACATTGAATGAGCTACAGGAATGCCTGGCAAGTACTGGGTGTGTACCACATGTGACAACAATCTCCTGTATTCCCCATATGTCTGGCCTATGGGGTAGGGTTGCAAGATGGAAGCCTTTTCGTATACAGAAAAATGTCCAGGGCTGGACAAATATTGCCAAACACTACATCAAGTCTCCCAAAAGCATGTTGGACAATGTGTCATGGTCTGATGAGACCAAGATTGAACCTTTGGCCCACAATTCCAGAAGATATGTTTGGCCCAAAACAACACTTTGCATCACCAAAAGAACACCATCCCCCCGGTGAAGCATGGTGGTGGCAGTATCTTGCTTCGGGGTTGCTTTTCTTAAGCTGGAACTGGGCCTTTAGTCAAGGTGGTGGGAATTATGAACAGTTCCAAATACCAATCATTTTTGTCCCATAATCTTCAGTCATTTGCTAGAAAGTGGAAGATGAAGAGGTATTTTACCTGTCAACATGACAATGACCCTAAGCATACATCCAAATCAAGAAAAGAATGACTTCACCAGATAAAAATTACAGTTTTGGAATGTGCCAGCCAGTGCCCAGACCTACATCCAATAGAAAATCAGTGGGTTGACCTGAATAGGGCTGTGCACAAGAGGGGTCTATATTATGCCATCAAAGTCTAAAAACTTCGAATGTTATAATATCGAACCCATTCAATCAAAACACGAGAAAACCGAACAGTCAGAATAGTGAATTTTTTCCCACGGAAAAAAATTTGCTGTTCTGACAAACATACACACAACACAAGCACATCAAAATAAATAATCCACACACATACACTTTACAAAACCCAACACTAAACCAGACATACACCACTAGCTATACACTTACCTTAACCCAACCAACCCTAACCCTAAGGTCCCTAACTATCACACACTCACCTTACCCGCTCCCTAACCCTAACTCACCTACCCCACCCTAACCCTCACGTCCACACAACTGCACACTTACTTGACCTGCACCCTAACCCTAACTCTCCTAACCTGCACCCAATCGCACACTCACCTTCATTTGTACACTTACCTTAACCCGGTCAGTAACCTTCGCTCCACAGTTGAGGAAATAGTGAAGCTGCAGAAACAGCCCATTGAATACTTTCCCTAGGAAGGTATTCAGTGTTCTGCAGCTTCGATATTTCCAGAGCTCGCTTTACTGGGTTCAATATCATAACATTCAAAATTTTTTAGAGTTCAATGTTATAATATAGACCCCACAAGAAGTGCCCTCACAAACTGACATATTTGTAGCACTGTTGCAAGGAAGAGTCGGCAACTATTGCCAAGTAAAGATGTGCCATGATGATAGACTCTGACCCAAAATGACTGAATGCTGTAATTATCTCAACAGGTGCTTCCACAAAGTATCAGTTTAAGGGTGTGCACCAGCTTATTGTACTGATTTTAATTTGCATATGTTTTTCCATAACAGATTGTTATGTTTTCAATTGAATTGTACAGGCTATAGGTCACATTAATAGTGGGAATTGTTTTGGAATGAGTCATTGTGGTGTCATGTTATGATAGCACAAAGACCAGGCATTGTAACATGGGTGTGTACACTTTTATATCCACTGTAGCTGTATGGACTCAGCAATACCTGACCTGTAAAACTCGCCTACACCAAGGTAGAGTAATCCCCTTTGGTGGACAGCAGCAATACACAAACCACATAGTAGGTTGCTATATTGGCTGTACAGGGCCACATAGGTGCAGGCAACAACTTGGAAGTATGTTCACCTCTATCTGAACAAGTATGTAAGGTCACAGTTGACTCCCTGTAAGGCTAACTATGAGTACAAATCAGACATATTCACACCGCCAAGGCCAATCACAAGGGTGTCTCCACATATGTTGTCAGTCTCACAGGCCACACACACAATTCACCCTATACTGGTGACAAATCACACCTCATATACACATGCCATGGCTGTAGGCAACCTGCATCAGACAAGTTAGGTGTGAACATCACCCCCCCTGTCCCCCCATCCATATAGGGGGATATGCACATCAACTGCACCCCTCCTTTCATCAGCAGTGAGCAGGTACATATTGCCTACTGAAAGGCAACAACAGCAATTCTGCATGGGGCCTGATAACATCCATGTCTGCATCCTACATGAACTCAGGCATGTGCTCCCAGTTCCATCACACACTACAGTCAAACACAGCCTCGGCACCATCCACACCCCATCCACATGGAAGATGGCCACTGTCATCCCTCTACACAAACATGAATGGAGAATAGAGGATTATGCAATTAACTGTCCATAATTGGGGGGAATATGACACATCAGGGCCAGGAGTGCAATGCAAGCTGATATTGTGCTGATAGATTAGAGGGGTATGGTGTAGTTGTGAGAGGTGGCAACAAATAGCCACTGTTGATGTGCAATTTCTGTCCATACTGTTGACAACTATATGATGTCCTATGATGTGTTTCCCTGTTTATGTCTTCCAGGTGGTATGCAGCATCCTAGGCTTCCACCGTATACAGAGGCTGAGACAGCTCTCATAATAAAAACCATCATCCATAACCATGAAGTCCTGTTTGGCCATGGACAACATCTGAGGGAGAGGACCGCCCTGTGGCATGACCTAGTCCACAGGGTAAACAATGTCGGCCTGCACACACGAACCTATGAGCAGGTCTGGCATCATGCAGCTGACCTCATACGTAATGCCCGGTGAACGGCTGTTGCTGTAGCCAGGGACCGCTTAGCCACAGGTGGGGGCCCAGCCATGCAGGCCCCACTGACACCCACTGAGGAGCTCCTCACCATTCTTGGGTCATCCACCCCAACCATACAACAGGATCGAGAATCTAGCATTGTGGAGGTGGGTGGTACCCACACAATGGGCGACGAGTGTACAGGTAAGACCCCAGTGTACATTACTAGAGTACTGTAGCATACATGGTTGTATCTGTAGAGTATCTACATGTATATGTCAGATAGGATAGCAGTTGTGAATGTGGTTTTGTAATGCAAAGAAGTGCACCTCTATGGTGATGGGCAGCATATTTTGTAGTATTGCAGGTTGTACTGTAAATGTGCAGAAATGCTGCTTCCTCCCTGTACTAAGGCCACATGTGAGTCTGATGACAGTACCTCTCTCCCACAATTATTTAGTTCCCTCTGTTCTGCAAGTGGGACAGCAGCCTGTAGCTGGTGAGTATGGAATTGTTTTGTTGTGGTTTGCCCATACCCCAGGCATGTTAAGGCCATGATATTTGCCATGCACACAACTGTCACACCTAGCCATATTGCTTGATGTGTATGTTCACTTGTGGTGGTGTTAACTGCAGTGCATCATAGTGGTCACCATGGGGGCCTATCTGAAGGGTATGTAACATTCCTGTAGCATACCTCACAACCTATCAGTGCAAGACGTCTGGACAAAGACCAACAAAATGGGAGGACAAATGGGCTACAGTAGAGACAGGTATGAAACATTAATCCTATACAGTGGATACAACACTGTACACACCCCTGTTAAGATGCCAAGTGTTTCTGATATAAAAAGCGAGAGATCACAATATTACATTCCACACCATTTCCAAACTGCAATGTGACCATAACATGAACAATTAATTTGTAAAACAGAAAAATATGTTAGAGCACCAAATATGGGGTATACAAACCTTACAATACGCTGGATGCATATGTGTGCACACCCTCCAAATAACATATTGTGGAAGCAGCTTGTGATGTACTGACAGCATTCATACTGCTTGAGTACACACCTGCCATCAAGTACATGGACTCAATGTAACCCCAAATAACGGTCTGTTGTCTGAGCAGTGTATTCATGACATTTGCTCAGTTGCCTGTAACAGAAGCAGCCATGGCTTGCACACATCTTACAAAGCATCAAAGGGATCTCATATTTGAAAGGTATCAGTCAGGAGTAGGGTACAACAACATTACCACAGCATTGCATATACCATGGAACACAGTGGAGACGGTCATCAAAAGGTAGATTAAATATGGGACAACAGTGCTGTTGAAAAGAACCAGATGTCCTTCCAAAACAGATGAAAGGACATGTTGAGAATAGGTCAGAGAGACTGGCAGGAGACATGCAGTAACACTGAGGGAGTTGCAGGAATCTCTGGCAAGTACTGGTTGTGTAATACATGTGGCAACAATCGCCCGGATTCTGCATAAGACTGGCCTATGGGGTAAGGTTAGTAGATGGAAGTATTTACCCACACCAAACACCATCCAGGGCTGTGTACAAATAGCAAAACATAACATCAAGTCTCCCAAAGGCATGTGTTGAAATGTGTAATGAGACCAAAGTTCAAACTTACAGCCACTATCCCTAAAGCTACGTGTGGTGCGCAAGCAACACCTCACTTCACCTGAAGACCACCATCCACATGTTGAAGCTCGGTGGTGGCAGTGCCCTGCTTTGGGGCTGCTGTTTATTAGCTGGAACTAGGCATGTAGGCACAGTGGAGGGAATTATGAACAGTTCCAAATAACACTCACATGTAAGCCAAAGCCGTCAAGCATCTGTAAGACGGCTGAGGATGGAGAGGGGTTTCAGCTTCCAACACAACAATGACCTGAAGCATACATCCAAAGCTACCTAAGAATGGTGGCACCTGCTGTGGCACGTGTGACAGGGGCATGATAGACAGCATGACAGAGTTGGGGAACCTTTTCAGGGAAGACTATCCAAATAATGCCAAGTCAAGATGTGCCATGCTGATATACCCTTTCTCAGGAAGAGTGACTGCTGTAATTCACTTAATAGGTGCTTCAAAAAAGCATTGCTTTAAGGGTGTTCACACTTATGCAACCACCATATTGTATGCATCTCACTCAGTATATTTCACAACTAACACATTTGTTTGTTTCTTGATTGGATTGAACAGGTCATATGTCACATTTAAGGTGGGTAATGTTTTTGAAAGCAGTATCGTGGTCTCATTTTATATAATACAAGAGCCTGGCATGTTAACAGGGGTGTGTACACTTATATCCATGTTCGGCTTAGAAGGTTGTTGGTGTAACAGGGTTTGTTTGAACATACATTCACTGCTGGTGATGAGGTCTGCAAATCAAATGTATGTCATTAATTAGTGACATCAATCCTCATATCACCCAAGTTATGTGTCAGACAACCACATAGGGGTTGTGAGGAACAGAGCAAAGATATGTGCCAGACATCTACACATTCTTCAATAATTTGAACAGTTGTGAGGTATGGTCTACAGTAGTTGCCACTGTGGTGTACAGGTGAACAGGAATAATGTGTACATGGGTGCAGTGTGTGGTAGGGTAATGGACATGCCCTACTAACAGTACTCATGCACCCCAGGGATGTATATTGTTAGTAACAATGATTAAGAATGGCTGCAATGCATGATGTTGAGAGCTGTGTGTCATGCATGTCACCTTTTGGGTAATGTGAGGTCTGTGTTATAGCTTTGTGCAACCTCACCTGTAAGTGTCTGTGTGCATGTCTTTGTGCGTGGCAGCCAACCATAATGTACAGGAATTAATTTACATATATTGTCTTCCCTTCACAGGTGGCAATTGGGGTCGGGGTCCCTGCCGCTTGTAAACTGATGTCAGTGTCTCTGTAGACTCTGACAATGATGATAGGCATAATGAGGCACATGCGGGGATGTCAGGGGCAGAATCTGTGCCATTGGTTGGCATACCACTGTTGTCCATCCCATCCCCACACACAGTCACAATGCCCACACATATGCCATCACCAGTGGCCATAGATAATGGACAGTTGGCAGGTAGTGGCATCGAACAGGCAAGTGTGATGACTATGGCAAGTGTGTCTGTAGAAACCAGCCACAGCCAGGTGAGGTCCCACACAGGCAGACGGACAGGGGTGCTCAAAGGAGGACTGCTGCCTGTCATGCCCCTGTCACAAGTGCCACAGCAGGTATCTATACCCCCCACATCCCCCGCTACTCAAATATACCAACTCTGAGATCACACTACAGTGCAGTAAAGGGAAATCTTCCCTTTCCGTGCTCTATGGCAATCTTCTTTGTGTGCTTTAAGGTTTTACAACTTTGATCAATAGAGTTTGTTGTCTGATGATTCGAAGTTGTAAGACTTCGATCATGTGATAGGAACCTGTGTAGGGCAGCCACATGGTGTGACTGTGTGCATCCATACATTCACACATCACCATCACAGCCAGGTCACCTCCAGACTTACATACACCACCTCTGCACGGCCCATTTAATGAACACCCCCTAAACACACACACACATGATGTCAACCAAATGGTCTAGCCTAGGTCTCTGGCAAACCCACACCACACCCTGTGCATATGATGATACCTGTGCCGCATCCCAGTCATCCATACCATCGATGCAGGGGCATAATAATACACCCTGTTAGTTAGCCTGCATATCATTGCTGGAACCTGTGTCTTACAGAGTTCCTTTCAAACTATCTGGAAATTTACAGAGCTAAGAGTATTTTTGGTTGTTCAGAACTGTGTACTGTAAATTGTTGCTGGACTAATTTTATTCAGAGCTGTACACTATTTTTGATTCACTGTATAGTTCTTCAGATCTCTGCTGAAAGTGTTTTGTCTCACCTCCCCCTATTTTCTGCTGTGTCTTAAGTTGGTATAACTGTTTTTTACAGCTTGTGTCATCTGACTGTCTGAAGGATTACTTGCATAATAATACACCCTGTTATTTAACAGTCTGCATATCATTGCTGGAACCTGTGTCTAACAGAGCTCTTTTAAAACTATCTGGAAATATACAGAGCTACGCATATTTTTTTTGGTTCTTCAGAATTGTGTACTGTAAATTGTTGCTGGACTAATTTTATAAAGAGTTGTGCACTATTTTTAATTCACTGTATAGTTTTTCAGATCTCTGCTGTAAGTGTTTTGTCCCACCTCCCCCTATTTTCTACTGTGTCTGAAGTTGGTATAACTGTTTTTTACAGCTTGTGTCATCTGACTATCTGAAGGATTACTTGCATAATAATACACTCTGTTAGTTAAAAGCCTGCATATCACTGTTGGAACCTGTCTCTAACAGAGCTCTTTTCAAACTATCTGGAAATATAAAGAGCTAAGTATATTTTTTTGGTTCTTCAGAATTGTGTACAGTAAATTGTTGCTGGACTAATTTTATTCAGAGTTGTGCACTGTTATTCTTCATTCACTGTATAGTTTTTCAGCTGTTTTCAAACTATCTGGAAATAAACAAATAAACAGAGCTAAGTATATTTTTGGCTCTTCAGAACTGTGTACTGTAAATTGTTGCTGGACTAATTTTATTCAGAGTTGTGCACTGTTATTTTTGATTCACTGTATAGTTTTTCAGATCTCTGCTGAAAGTGTTTTGTTCCACCCTCCTTCCCTATTTCTGGTTTGTTGTTTAAATTTTGTGGCTTTTGCAGTTACCCGCCCCACTGTAGATTTGATCTGGGACACTACCCCCAGTCCCATCTCTTTACCACATTATACCTAATACACTCCTTTTGCACTTGTTTTTAGTCCTTTTTTATTTAATTGCATTTTTTTAAACTGTGTTTGGTCTAATATTGCTATATACTCAAGTGTGCTAGCTTGCACTGCATTTGAATTGTTTTACTGCTGTTTTAGCTATATTTCTGTAAAAGCAAAACAAAAAAAAAAACAGTAAGCCTGTTTCCTACCTTTCCTGTAACTAGTGTAGTCCAGTTACAGATTTCCTGTATCCATGACTGTATGTAAGCTTCTGAGCACCCCCCAAGCCTTTCTGTGTTGGAGGGAAGCCTTCTAGCTTGTCAGTGGGAGTGATAAGCACTAGGTAACCTGTCTACCACATAAGGAGTGGTTCTTGCACAGAAATTGTAGTTATTGGCCATCTGGGCAATCTTTTCCATCTCCCTCAACTTTTGGATTTGAAAGCCTGCATTTGCACTTGTTTCTTTCCTGTAACTAGTCTAGTGCAGATACAGATTCTTAGTTTTAGCACTTGAATTTGCTTATTCATGCTCGGCACTTGTTCAGAACGTGTTGTAAGCACTAAATAAGCTACTAATAACTATAGCACTCATCCTTCCTCATTACCTAGAGGAAAACAGTTTTTGCACTTATTTTCCTCACTTGCTTAGAGAAAAACAGTTCTTGTACTCACTTTCCTCACTTATCTAGAGGAAAATAGTTTTTTATTCAGGCACGTCCAAGGGTCAGCTGCCAGTGTTCTCTCCTGTCTATCTGATGAATCTGGGCATCTTGGGGCAATGTAGAAATTGCCTCATGTACACAGACAACCCTCTCCTCCTACCACCCAACACTACAACCTGTGAGAGATGCACTTATCTAGCCAAACTGGAGGTAAAGCTCTCTCCAACCAAGACTGAACTTAACATTCAAGAGGGGAAGGTAAACACTTGCACCACACCACACTTATCATATAGTCTCACTAAATCTACACCACAAAAATCCACACATAGAAACACAAAAACATTTGCGGAGGTTCTCAATAATAATCTGTCCAAGCAACAGAGACCTCCAAAGCAGAAACACAAGCAACTTTCACCCCAACACAACCCAAATGACACATAGCCCACAGACTCAGTGTGCCACTCAACCACAGCCAATAAGGCAAAACCACGTATCCAACACACTAGTCATAGGTGACTCTATAGTCAGGCACACTGATGTCCCACACACCAGAATAAACAAGGAGAAGGTTACTGCCAGCTGCCTGTCAGGTGCCAGGATCCACCACATAACCCACGCACTCAGGTCATTCCACAACAAGTATAAATATGACCCTGTCATTGTCCATGTTGGTGTGAACGACCTGAGATGTACCTCCCTGGACTACATGAAAACAGACATGGAAGAGCTCTCCGATCTAGTAGCCCAGGCAGGTATGACCCTAGCCCTGAGTAGCATTCTGCCATTGCCCAGAATGATACCGCAGTACAAGGACAAAATGATTGACTTCAACAATTGGCTATGCTTCTGGTGTCATTCTAAGGGGATCCAGTATCTGTCTGCTTAGGATGACATGGTCGACAGACCACGATGCTTTGCCAGAGATGGCCTGCACCTATCACCCCTGGGATTCCTGATACTGGCTAAGGCTTTTGCCACCCCTATAGTGCCTTTTTTAGGCAAGGTTCAAATGACAAATTCACCACCATAACAGGAACAGGCAAGCAAAAACTGAGGGTAATGCTACTCAATGCTAGACGTCTAAATCTCAAAATGCACTCACTCGAGACACTCCTTAAAATGGAGAGCATTGATATCTGTGCAGTGACTGAGACCTGGTTCAAGGCTCCAGAGAGCACCCCTGCACTACCAGGTTATAACTCATACCACACTTTTTGGTCATGTAACCTGGACCGGAACACCAAAGGCAGAGCTGCGTCCATATTCATTAAGGATATCCACACCTCCAGGCTAGTTGCTCAGCATAATGCATCCAAGGTTATCCAAGTGTAACTAACTCTGGGCAAAACAGCAATCCAAATTGTAGCTTGCTACAGATCCCCCACCAGGCCCCAGGATTTCCACTCCTCTTTTCTTGATGTATTGGAAAATATTAGGGTTCAACCAAACACCCTAATAATGGGCGATTTCAAGCTACCCCACCATTAACTGGGAAAACTACTCGTGTACCAACTCTTTCACACAACAATTTCTGGAATTCATAAACTACAATTCCCTGGATCACATCTTATCCACATCCCCACCAGGGGCAACAATATCCTAGACCTAGTCATTACCAACATGAGTGACCGGTGTTCCACACCTGAAGTCAACTGCTCTTTGGTCCTATCCGACCATAAGCTAATCACCCTTAATATCCACATCCCGCCCCCACCCCCATTAAGGAAACCATGGTAAAAAATTTCTCCAACGCCAACTTCATGCTTCCTAAGACAGAAGTGGTGATCTTCATGACAACCATGCAGATGGACAATACAGTTACAACTGCTGAATCCTACACAAATGCACTCTATAAGCACTTACACAAGTGCATGGATCGTGCTATCCCAAACAGAACCAAGACACTATCTTCCAAAAAAAGGAAGCCAATCTGGTGGTCCCCTGCCATAAACAAACTGTACAACAGAAGGAAGAATTTGTTGCAAAAGAGAGTAAAATCCCATGAGTGGAGCAGCTCCCTGGTCAGCCTCAGTAAGAAGCTGAGATCTCTTATAAGATCCTCCAAAGCTAGTTATGAAAACAAAATCATCACTGATTCCAAGGACAACCACCAAACATTCTATAGCTATGTCAAGAATCTCAATGGCAACACCCAGATCTGCTCTGAGTTACAGCACAACGGCACAAAAATTACAGAACCAACTGATATTGCCAACATCCTGGCAGATAGGTTCAGTGCTAACTTAACACCCCCTCACCCCAAAAGGGTCCATATCTTTACAGGAAGAATGCAGAGTCCCTGTAATCACCACTACGCTTTTAAAAGCTGCACTCTCTAAAGCCAAAAACACAGCATCCATGAGACTGGACAACATCCCAGTCTGGATTTTAAATGAACATCAGAATGAACTGGCTCCCCACCTAAGCACCATGTTCAATCATAGCCTCACATCAGGCTTTATGCCCACTGAATGGCATACAGCAATGGTTATCCTACTCCACAAAGGGGGAGCCATCACTGATCCTGGAAACTATCACCCTATTAGCCTGATGAGCCTGGTCTGCAAGGCCATGGAATGTATCATCATGGAACTCATAAACAAAGACATTGGTAACCTCCAAACTCTGGATCCCACCCAGTTCGGGTTTGTGAAAAGCAGATCATGCCTTCTGAACCTGATCGACTTCTTTGAGGCAGTCACCAAAGCCATAGATGAGAGTAAGGTGGTTCACACAGCCTATCTTGACCTCGCCAAGGCTTTCGACACCATCCCCCATTCTGGAATTATAACTAAACTCACTAAACTAGGTATAAATCCCTATGTCACAAGATGGGTTGCCAAGTGGCTCACTGACAGAACCCACACTTTAAAAGTTTCACACTCCAAATATGACCTCAAACTAGTGACAAGTGGAGTACCACAGGGTTCAGTCCTGGGACCTCTCCTGTTTGGTATCTACTTCTCTGAAGTACAGGCTAACACAGAAGGCCCCTGGCTAATGAAGTTCACAGATGACTGCAAACTAGGAGCCATAGTCGAGTCCCCAAATGATGTGGAAATCCTACAGAAGGACCTCGCTGAGACAGATGCCTGGTGTCAGAGCCATGGTCTCAAGCTCAATGCCAAAAAGTGCATTGTCATCCCCTTTGGTAAAAACTCTGTACCCATGAACTACTACATAGACAGCAGTCTACTTAATACCGAATGTGTGATAAGAGACCTTGGGACCCAGGTGGACAGTAGTCTGTCCTTTGATAGTCACATCGCCACAGTAGTCAGGAAATCCTTCTACATGGCATACCTCATCATAAAACAGTTCTACTCAACACTCATTAGGCCCTTTATAGAGTACAATGCCCCATTTGGAATGTACCTCACAAGAAATCTGCAGCAGCTGGAAAGGCCACAGAAGTACCAAACAAAGAGGATTACTGGTCTCAAACAGATGCCCTACACTGACCATCTCAAAAAACTCCAGCTTTACTCTGTAGCATATCGCCTACTCTGAGGTGATCTTTGCCTAACATATAAAGCTATGTCAAACCCAGAGCTGTTGGACATACTACACCCAAAGAAATCCCAGTCTCTCTGAGCTACACGCTCTAGGGACCTAAACCTTGTCACCAGAAAAAACAGGACATGTTGGAGGGATAGATTCCTGTCCCAGAGACTTCCCATACTCTGGAACAGGCTACCCATCTATGTCAAGCAAAGTTCTTCATTAGCACTCTTCAAGAAAAATCTTGATGAGTGGATGGGAAATAGGAAATACACCCCGGGAATCACTTCTGTGTCTCTGCTCAACAGTGGCACAATAAAATAACTTTCTTGGGTGGCATAAGCCAGGGAACCTTGCTGGTTAGGCTTACTTAGGCACTCAGGCCGATAGCCTAGCACCTACCTATGAACCTATGAACCTATGAACATGTTAATATGGTTCTGATGCATAGGGTGAATTTATTACAGTTTAGCAATGTAGTGCTGTATAAAGCGTTATCAGCCAGCATGTTTAATTGTTACATGTCAGAGTGTGTAGCTGTCCAGCCATGATGCATTATTGTTGTTATTAACGCTGACTGGATGTGGTCTCCGTAATGTATTCTGTTTGTGTTCTAGGTGTCTGTGTGTCAGCAAGATGTGGCCCTGCAGGCATTATGTGCAAGAGGTATAACAGTGTGGTAACACATTGAGTGTGTCATATCCAGGCTACAGCTGTACAGAATTAACAGGTCTGTATAACAGTTATTGCATGTGCCACATAGCTTATAGGGCTGAGGGGTGTATACAGGTAAATGTATGGTGACTGATGTCAGCAGCTCTTGTACAGTGGACACTGATAAGTGTAGTGGGTGGAACACACCTCAGATATGTAAATCCCACACACCCAGAGGGTATTTTGTTGACCCAACACACAGAGAATACTGTTCACACACACACAGACACACACACACACACACACACACACACACACACACACACACACACACACACACACACACACACACACACACACACACACACCATGATCACACATTGCCAGTGTTGGGTTTGAAATCCCTACCCAGCTAGTTAGTGGTAGTGCAGTATTAGGCAGTTATCACAGGTGGCACAGAGCTCATAGTGTGTTGAGTTTCCAAAGTATGTGTATACTGAATAACATCACATTCCCTTGTAAGGTGGGGCAATGAGTGGTGCAGTGGGTGTTTCATAATAATGTCATGCACGAGTGTACACACTTCCAAACACTGCTATACACACCAATGTATACACACGTGTGCCAGTATTGTGAGTAGGAGCCCTGCCTCTCTAGCTGCTCATTCCATACTGTTACATAGCTGTTGCACACAGCACAAGGTTTATAGGTCTACAGAGTGTGTACAGATACCTCTACGGTTGATGTAAAAAGCATCCCTCGTAGAGTGGAATGTAGGAAGTGTGCTGGGAGTACAGTGGCCTAAAATTGTAAAACATGGCATCTCAATGGATATATTCCTCAAACACACACACATTTGCCAGGACTGAGATTAGAACCCCCTACCTATCTAGTCATCGCTACTAAAGTGTTAGGCTTTTATTGCATGTGCCATGGAGCTTGTAGAGTGAAGTGTGAAGGTGAACAACATCACCAGGCCTTGTACAGTATGGCAATGGGAGATGTACTGGATGAGAATGGACTCAAAGCACTCTATCCTGCAGAAATATATACAATGACCAACACAGATACAGTCATACACACATTTACCAGACCTAAGGTTAGCAGTCTTGCCTATCTTGTCAGTCAGTCCATACTGTTACATAGTTCCTGCACACAGCATGGCCCTTATTGGGCTGAAGAATGTCATCAGATACCTCTATAGTTGATGGAGACAGCAGGCCTCGTACAGTTGACCTTGGGACATGTACTGGGAGTACCATGGTCTAAAAGTATAAAAACAACACCCCCATTGGTTATAGTACTCACTCAAACACATGATACTGTTCTCACACATGCACAATCACAGATTTTCCCAGACCGAGGTTAGAAACACTACTTATCTAGTTATTACTACTACAGTGATATGCATTTATTGCACACACCGCAGAGCTGGTAGGATGCAGACTGTTTCATGTCTCTTTTAACATTAGCAACATCACCAGCCCTTGTAAAGTATGGCAATGTGCAGTGTACAGGGAGTGTGAGGCCTCAAAATGTCACCTACAAATATTCACACTTACAACCACTTGCACATACATGCACACACACATATACTCACATTTGCCAGGACTCAGATTGGAACCCATACCTATGTAGTTATTGATACTACAGTGCTATACAGTTAACACAAGCACCAGGGAGCCTATAGGGTGAGAGTGTCACAAGGTACCTTTAAAGTGAATAAAATAACCAGCCCTTGCAAAGTATGGAAATGTGGGTGTAGTGGGTGAGAAGGCCCTCAAAGTACTCACCTACAAGTTTACAGACTCACACACAGATTTGCCAGTACTGAGATTCATAGGAGCATGTGTTCATAGGTGTGTACCAGGCTAATGGGCATGGAGCCATGACAAGCCAAGCCCATGGGAGCACCCTGGCATCATGCCACCTGACATTTGTTCCCAGTGTGTCTATCGACTATTGCCACTTGAGTGATGCCCAGGGTGACAGTTAAATTACCCATCCACTCATCCAGATTTCTCTTGAAGAAGGCCAGTGAGGTGCTCTGATTGACATGTATGTGACATATATTGGATAACGTGGCCACTCACTGGGTTATGGACCTGTCCCCCAGCATGTTCTGTTGATTGTGGTAATCAGATTGAGGTATCCATAGCATGTGGTGCATACAGACTAGAGTTTCACTAGATATGGCTTTCCTAACACAGCTGGCCAGACATGGCATTGTCAGTCAAGCAGGGATTGCCTGTAAGTAGCCAAGATGTGGCCAAGAATACTTGGAGGCATTGGACTCTGTCCATATAGGACAGTTGTTTAAGGGCTAGGGTCCTATTTGTGAGGCACACTTGCAGCCTCTACAGTTGTTGCAGGTGTCTAGTGAGCTACATGGCAAATGCACCATTGTACCTGATGGTTGGCCTAATGAGGGGAGAGTAGAGGGAGACACTGACCTCTTCCTTCCTGGATGAAACACCCTTAGTTATGAGATGTGCCACATAGAAGGTATTTCTGTCCACAGTAGCAATTTGGTGGTCATAAGAGAGGTCACTGTCAGCCTGTGTTCCCAGGCCTCTTATAATTCTGTGTCCATTGGACTACCAGGAATGTGTTAATTCATGGAAACCACATTAATTCCACAAGGGATTGTGACACATTTCTTTCCATTCAACCTAAGGCCAGTGTTCTGACAACAGTTGGATGTCTCATTGGGGTCTTTATGCAGGATATCAACATGATATGGGGATGTACACATAGCACTCACCTTGCAATTGTCTGTGAACATTGTCAGCCAGGGTCCCTTCATGTTGGTCTGGATGTCAGAGGAATACATAATAAACATGAGGGGACCCATGACCAGACCCTGTGGTAATCCAATCGTGACTGGTTGGCAGTCTGACATGGAGTCTGCTGCTTTACACTGTCGGTTCCATGCATGAGCCAATTTGCAACACACCTAGTGACATAGGGGTGGATGCCTAGATGGGTGTGTTTGTCTATGATTCCTGAGTGGGGAATGGTATCAAAGGATTAGAAGCCCCACCTATCTTATTTTTTCAGTCTGTACTGTTACATAGTTATTTCACATGGCACACAGCTTATAGGGCTGCAGAGTGTCCACAGCTACCCCTACAGTGGTTGACAACAGTGGGCCCTGTACAGTGGACATTTGGATGTATACTGGGTGGACCACACAAACATTTTGCAAAACCAGCCCCCCGAAACACACACACTTGCCAGGACTGAGATTCAAATCCCTACCTATCTAGTTATTGCTAATACAGTGTTAAACATTTATTGCACCCACCATGGAGCTTACAGGTTGAAGGGTATCCCAACATACTTCTACGTTGAGGGACATCAGCAGCCTTTGTAAAGTATAGCACTTTGAGATATACTGGCTGTGGATGGCCACAAAACACTTTAACCTACAGATACACACACACTCACACACAAACACACTTTTACATTTGCCAGGACTGAGATTAGAACTCCTACCTAATTAGTTTGTTGCACTATAGTATTACACAGTTATCGTAAGCACCAAAGAGCTATAGGACTGATGGCTAAACAAAGGGATCTTTAAAGATAACTGACATCAGCAGCAGTGCTAAAGTAGGGCAATGGGAAGTGTATTGAGTGTGAATGGCCTCAAAATCATTAACCTACAAACACACACTCGCACACAAGCAGACATACTTTTATATTTGCCAGAACTGAGATTAGAACTCCTACATAACTAGTTTGTTGCACTATAGTATCATACAGTTATCACAAGTGCCACAGAGCTTATAGGGCTGAGGGCTGACCAAAGGGATCTTTAAAGATAACTGACATCAGCAGGAATGCTAAAATAGGGAAATGGGAAGTGTACTGAGTGTGAATGGCCTCAAACTTATTAACCTACAAACACACACACACACACACACACACACACACACACACACACACACACACACACACACACCCTTTTACATTTGCCAGGACTGAGATTAGAACTCCTACATAAATAGTTAGTGGTACTATAGTGTTACACAGTTATCACAAGCACCCCAGAGCCTACAGGGCTGATAGTTACAAAAGGTATTTCTAAGGTGAATGCCATCAGTAGATCTTATGATATAGGGCAATGGGATGTGCACTGGGTGGGTATGGACTAAAACAATCATTCTTACACACACACACACACACACACACACACACACACACACACACACACACACACACACACACACACTTACCAGGACTGTGATTAGAGCCCCTATCTATGTACTTATTTCCTCAAGTATGTTACATATTTATTGCACGTGCTATTGATCTTACAGGACTGAGGCTCATTCAAAGGTACTTCTAGGGTGACATACATCAGCAGATCTTCTAAAGTGGGGCTATGGGATGTCTACTGGGTGGTGAAGGCCTCATAATGCAAATCTCTCTATCACTGGCTGTCTCTCTCTCTCTCTTCCCCATGTCTATGTGTGCGTATGCTTGACATATTGTAGTATGCTGGTCATAGATATGTGTGTGTTTGTCACACACAATGGATGCAGATTTACCACATATGTGCCACCTACAGCTGGCTGTGGGATTTTCTGACCGATGTGTGTGTGTGTGTGTGTGTTTGTGTGTGTGTGTGTGTGTGTGTGTGTGTGTGTGTGTGTGTGTGTGTGTGTGTGTGTGTGAAGACCAAAAGGTTTACATATTGGTGTGTGTGCACAGACATCTGCAAATTACAGATATCTATAGTCCACTATGGTTTTAGACAAGGGCTTCATTTCTCTAAGTGTAGGAGAATGCCCAGCATGACCTTCTATATTGATTGTGGGAATCCATTCCAGGGAGAGTTGTACTCCAGTCCAGGGTGTTGTGTACTACAGCTATACCTTGCAACCTGTTTCTTCAGGATATTTGTAGATAGATTCCCAATATGGGGACACAATGGGCCAAACATAGGGGGATACTGTAACTATGGATCTTATTACTGTCTGTGTTGCTTGTGTAACACGTTTGGTTTTAGCAGAGATTTTCTGACATATGTAACGTGTGACACTGTAATGTATTTTGCCATCAACTACTGACAGGTAACATTGGTTGATCACAGTTATTTACAAGGGAAATACAAGAGGGATGATGCACAAACCAATATTCTGAGGCAAAGGCTAGACATTCTGGCACAATCCAGACATTGTGGAGGGGTTGCTACAGCCATTTGACTGATGGAGCTGTGTAAATGGTCCAGCACCTTGGTGGTATGCTGGCTTGGTATCTCCTTGTTGTGCATTTCTCATCTTACCTGATAGGTCATATCCTGGTGTGGGCATACCTCTCAACTGTACAGATTCTCCCAGGTTATCCAGAGCCATGCCTCATATATCTTGTCAGTTTCCCTTCACATTGTGGTTTACAAGCAGGTTTGTTGCTATTCACTCAGGGGTTTGCAGGCAGGGGGAATTATGACCAGACATTAGAGTTTCCGACTTCACACTCTCCATAACATCCATGCTTCTACACCCTCTCTGTTATTTTATCCTCTTCCTAACATTATGACAGTAATATCTCAGAAGTATCCCTATAGTTGGGTCTTTATCCCAGCAATATGTATGACTTTGTCCACAATTCTTGCTCTAGGAGGTTGAGAGGCATGCTACTGGCATTTGGCAGCATGGCCTTTCATTTGTTTTCTGTTTACTGTGTTAGGTTGTTAGGACCCCATTACATTCCCTACAATGGCACTATGGGTGAGGCATGGGCCTTTGCCAGAGGTGTGCTGACCATGTGAGACTAATGCAGGCCATCTGTAGCAGGACAGTGCATTCTGTCACTCATACATTCCCAGGCTGCATGCCAGTGGATCCCCCGGGATGACAGTGGTAAGTGGGTCAGGTGTTACTGGCAATCCTTCCTGTTCATATTGATCCATCAGTCTGGGTGTTGTCAGGGTGCTGCTTACAGCTAGGGACACACTTTCATGGGACACCGATTCAGCATGCTACATTATGTGTGTCTTCCCATACTCAGTGGGGTCATTCTGAAATCATTCCCAACAGCAAAGATCAGACCAGTGTGATACCTGTGGCTGTTTGGGAGGGGGGGTGACCTGAGTGCATGTGTGATATGGAAGCTTATGGCACCTGCCTCACAGGTATAGTTGTGACCTTCTCCTTATCCCGCCTTGTGTGTGGACATCAGCAGTCTGTCATTATTTTGTAACTATGGCTTTTGTGGTCTGCCTCTGATTGGCCAGACAACCAGTATTTCATGGTAGAGGGACAACAAATATGATGCTAACCTCTATACATTATTCCAAAGTTGTGTGCAATTGAGAGTTATGATAGGCACTGTGTAGGGTACTTCCACCTTTGTACTGTTTCTATGCATGGTCCCCTATTCATGACCTGTCCAGTTTTCCACCAGTGACTGATATTGACATCTGGACAATGTGTACAACTGATAACTTAGGTGTAGCTGACAAGCAGATTAGTTGGCACTGCAGTTCTTGGGACATGGCTCTGTCAACCACAGTACTGTGCCTAGGCCACTGAGACATAACATCCAGGGGCACATGCTGACCACTTCCTGACAATATTAACCACACACATAATTAGCACATTGACCCCTGCATATTGTGGACATGCAGCAAATTATGTTGATTGGGACAGGCCTGGCAATGTTTGCTTCACTGATATTACTCTACAAACTTAAATATTACTGCATTTCTATGTGGGGGGGGGGGGCATACCTGCTGACTTTACACATTTGCACTGACTGTGCTGGTATTTTGCTTACTGTTTGCTTCCATTTAGTATTGTATTGTTACCTATCATGCAGAATGGGGGCATATCAGTAGAGAACCCAGGTTAGACTGTAATGGCATATATTTCAGTTTCAGACTTCTTACCCTTCAGAAGCATATTGCAACTGCCAGACCTGTTGTACTATGTCTGTGTAGGTCTGTAGGGGGGGATGTTCACCATTGCAGGCATTTGTGGGCCTTTGCCAGACCTTTCTTTATGGTCATCTGCACCTGTCCTGCTGGATGAGGTTGGTGGTGTGTATGGGAACCTCATTGACATACATGTGTGTGACCTATGGCCACCCAGTTAGTTCCCCCCACCCCACATGTACTGCAGTGGGAGTTGTCACCTTGAGTACTACTGCCTAGTATGGTGACACCAGTATTTGTCATGGATTTCCTGCTGAGTCACATAGCTGTCAGTTGTCTGCTGCTATCCCATTCGGCCACCCTATTCCATTGCATGTTTGCGTCAATACCATAGATATACTATCAAACCATACTACTTCATTCATTCATTGTTAGGACAACTGACTTACCTTGTGCCTGAGGCAGTTGTGAGGATGGTGCTTGAGGGCTGACTATGACGGATGCATGCAGTACACTACCTATACATGGTACTGCACAGGTAGTGTCACATTTGGCATCCCTTTTACTGTGTGTGCAAGTCAGAGAGAGGTATCAGTCCCTGGGTCCCTACAGTGTCAGTGTATGTGCTATGCATTGCCACTTTGCCAAGGCATGGGCATACTGGGCACACCCCTGTCTGCCTACAGGGGCAGGCTCAAGAGGTTCCTCCTCCAAGTCCCTCTGTCCCTGTGGTGACCTTGGCAATGGTGAGGGGCTGTGTGGCCCTTCCCTATGCTGTTCCTACTGCAGCTGCTTCCAGAGGATCATATTGTGTAGCATGGCACATACTATGAACATGTGTGCACATATGGCTGCAGAGTACTGCAAGGCTCCACCAGATATGTCAAGGCAGCAGAACCATGACTTGAGCATCCCAAACACATGCTCTATAATGATCTTAGTTTGTGCGTGTGCCTCATTATGGCATTCTTGTGTGGGTGTGTGTGCATTTCTGATGGGTGTCATCATCCACGGCTCCAGTGCATAGCCAGCATCCCCTACCAGATGGCCATATGGGACATCCTCCCTGGCAAATCCCTGATACAGCTGTGAGGAATGCCAGATGTGGAAGTCATGATAGCTTCCAGGGCTGTCAGTACACACATTCATGATTATGCCCAGGGCATCGCACATGACCTAGCAGTTGATGGAGGGAAGCTCTTGCGGTTTATGTAGGCCCTACCCTGCTCACTGGGTGGTGCTTTGATGTGGATATGTGTGCAGTCTATAGCACCCAGTACCTCAGGGCATTCTGCTATACGGTGGAAGAGACACATATTGCTGGTCAACTCCTCAGGGGTGCAAGGAAAGTATTAATGCTCACCGGCATGTGACAGCAGGCATCCAGAAACTGATGGAGTACCCTGGATGCTGATGCCTATGAGACCCCCATGATATCCCCAGTTGGTCTTTGGAAGGTACCTGTAGCTAATATTCTTAATGCTGCACATAGCTTAGTATCCACTGGGATGGGTTCCCCTCTGTTGGCTCTGGATTTGGGGCGAGACCGGCACAGCTCGATGATTTGCTGCAGAATGTCCCTGTCCGCCCTGTAGTGCTCCACCATCTCCAGCTTATGTAGGCCCTGGTAGGTTACCTTGGGTATGTACACTCTTCTCCTCCTCCTTGGTCTGCGGTGACTGTCAGCATTATCCTCCTCACCACCTTCAGCCTTTAGCACATACTGATGGATCAAAGTGACAGCAGCCCCTAACATTTTTTGTTGGTTTTGTCATTTTAAAATTCTCCTGAATGTGTACACCAGTGGTCTAGAGTTTGTGGGAAAAAACAGACTGAAAGGTGTTTGCATAGTTTATAGTGCTGTGCCGGGTTGCTGGCTGTGTAATTGGCTGATTCTGATACATTTCACCTGCCAGCTGTGGGAGTTGTTCTTGATTGCCTTCCTTCTGCTGTTTGCCCCTTTTTTTCCCTTTCCCATTTCCTCCCCTTTTATGCCCCTATGCATGCCATGCATACCCACTGCTCAAATGTAAACAGTTTTGCTATTTTCTGTTGTTTTTTTTTGTTTGTTTGTTTAAGACCCAGTGCACACCGTGCACACCTGTTTAGGCAATGTAAACACTGCTAGGCAGCCTCAGACACACCCCCTTCCTTAGCTCTGCTTAGCTAAGAGCAAACATGGGCCGCAGAGCTCAAATGTGCTTACAGCAGGCATGACCCACCCCCCTTTGACGTCATCTACTTCTCCTGCTTACATGGCCGTGTTAGAGCACCTACATGGTTAGGTGCAGTCTGACACTTCAAAGAAATTTGTGATTCAGTAAAATTCGCCTCATTTGTATACCCGACTGCCTTACTCCATAATTACTGCACTCATACTGAGCCTTTCTCCTTAGCAACCACTGTTCCCTGGTATTGTTTTCATTCTGCATACCATTGACTATAATGGCAAAATGCAGATTTCCCTGAAAATTGTTTTCTCACATTTTTTTTTCAGCACGATCACATTTTCGCACCTTTGCCTTATACTTAAACGGCTGAAATTGGCCAAAAAAAACAAATCTTTTATTTTTAAAAAACTAAACTAATTTCAATGCCAATGGCCATATATTTGGGTATTGGCATGCCTAATAAGTAGAATACATGCTTTCTTTGGAGCTGTCATGCCTCTGTTTTGTTATTTGCAGAAATGTATTTGGCTAATAGCCGAATTCATTTCTGAAATTAACACAGTTCCTGCACAGACACCTGCCTGCTTGCTGAATCACTAATTCACCTCATTTGCATGGTTTTCACCAGCAAATAAGGTAATTAGCATTAGGCAGTGGTGTCTGTACAGGAACAGTGTTAGAGCGCTCGTGCACGTCCCGAGCCTTGTTTACTGTATCGCTCAGATGCCATATTCCATGCAGTAACACTTACACTGTGCAGACACACCGTGTAAGCATAACTGAATCCAGGGAGTATCTATTCAACTATCTACATGTCTATCTATCATCACCAATATTCACGCTTTTTTTTTTTTTTTTTCAATTTTACATGAGATTCAGATGTCACAGCAACTGTTGATACTTGTATCGATCCGGTGCCATTCTTATATCTTCTATAACAGTCATTCACGACTGTTACATGTGTCTTTCACATAATCCTTTCATTTCTTAGTTAGACATCTTCAGCTCCTCTTCCCATCTTCCAGTTTCCTCAAAATGTGCTAGCTCAAATCTACGTATTGGGATTTCTTTCTTTCTTTCTTTCTTTCTTTCTTTCTTTCTTTCTTTCTTTCTTTCTCTTTCTATGTAAATATCTACTTATTAAGCTATCTGTTTGTCAGCATTTCTATTTTTCTACATATCTATATATCTAACCTATCTGTATTTTATCTCAGTTTGAATGTTTATATCACTATATAATGTATACATATACACAAGTATGGGTATTTTGATACACACACACACACACACACACACACACACACACACACACACACACACACACATATATATATATGTGTGTGTGTGTATAGATATATATATATATATATATATGTGTGTGTGTGTGTGTGTGTGTGTGTGTGTGTGTGTGTGTGTGTGTGTGTGTGTGTGTGTGTGTGTATATATATATATATATATATATATATATATATATATATATATGTGTGTGTGTGTGCTTACAGATACATATATATATATATATATATATATATATATATATATATATATATATATATATATATATATATATATATAAAGACCATACGGCTGAAACCATATGATCGACCTTTGAAATGTCGACCATGCGGAATGGGCATCTTCGTACAGTGCGGAATGGAAAGATGTCCATCTTCTGCACTGTATTGCAATCTTGGAGTTCTTATATTTATGTTCCGGGGGTGTGAGGGGCAGGGTCTGGGTTTTCCCCCTGCTAGCAATGTGAAGGTAAGTGACTGCTGTGTTTTTTTTGTTTTTTTTTTTTACATGGTCGACATTTCGAAAGTCGATCATATGGTCTCGGCCATATGGTCTTCAACTTTATGAAATGTCGACCATGTAAAGTAGACCCATAGATAGATATACCTACAGATATATACATAGAGTGGTCCAACATTTAGTCTTGCAGGTTATGCTTGGTTTTCTGGTTCTCCGGTTTGATCCTTGCCAGCTGTGGTGCTGTCCATGCATAATCTATGCCTCCTTCCTGTGTCCATAAGAGATTTTTTCTGGAGCTTTTGTCTTATCTCACACCTCAAAGATGCGATGCAATTGAACTAGTGATCCTCATGATTGCCTATAGGTGTACATGCTGTGTGCGAGTGAGCCGGTGTGCACCCTGTTTTAGTGCCCTTGTCTGAGATTAGTTTCACTGTTCTGCTTTAGATCAAGTTGAAATAAATAGATAAACAAACATGTATATACATATATATATATATATATATATATATATATATATGTGTGTGTGTGTGTGTGTGTGTGTGTGTGTGTGTGTGTGTGTGTATGTATATATATATATATATATATATATGTGTGTGTGTGTGTGTGTGTGTGTGTGTGTGTGTGTGTATGTATATATATATATATATATATATATGTGTGTGTGTGTGTGTGTGTGTGTGTGTGTGTGTGTGTGTGTGTGTGTGTGTGTGTGTGTGTGTATGTAATGCTTGTGTGGACATGAAGTTTGTATGTGTAATTACCAAGAGCATGGGGGCTGAGAATCTATGTCAGGGGACTCCCCACCCCCCCCCACCCACCCCCGACACACACATGAAAGCAAGTATTTGGACTATTTATACAGGGGAGGTATATTTTTTTTAGTTAAGTTAGCTTTATTTTCTGAAGAGCTGTGAGAGTATTTTTAGTGTTATAGTGCAGTGATGTAAATTAACTAAAAAAAGTGAAGGAAATATATTTGGTTTAGGAGAAAAATGTTAGATGTTAGTAGTTTTTACACCACATAATAAAAACCTTACCCTAGTAAACAAACTTAAAAAAAAACAGTTAAAATCTCTTGTCAACATTTTTGCAAGGTGCTTTCCCACACCCCCACTTATTTATATAAACCATCTCTGGGATCACACAGCAGTGGAAAAAGGACATATCCCCAACACCAATTGTACTGAAATTTCACACTGCTCCAACATATTAAATACTTCTGATTTCCCACAGACATGTCTTACATATCACTAACCTCCTCACCAGGTACTACCAAGAGTCCTGTACTTACTGCTACTAAGTTCTTATAAAAACGCTGCCTGAGTTCAATTACTGCTGGCATTATTGGCACTACATATAACAAAATAAATGCTGACAGTGCGTCTACTGAATGAATGCAGGTAATGTTACCACTGCACCACTAACAGCTTAACACAAACACACTACCTCTTCACTCACCTAGCCTACCTAAACCCTCCTCACGTCTCCAAGACCAACAGAAATGTCAGTGCTATACAACTACTGACAGCCTTATATAATTGTATATATTCAGGCCAACACAGACAAGTATTCACCCTTTCTATCACTGCACAGAAGTGCATGTGAGTAACTGCATTTGCTAAATTTCCACCTTACCCATTACAGCTGATCACCAGCTACCTACTTGGTACACTACTGCATCCATCCTTCCTGAGCTACCATCACTCATTTACTCCCTTCGGCAACCCCAGGCCTCCAAAACAAACAAAATGCTCTTGTGGCATGTAGACAGTATGGAAAGCTTGGTAAGGGGGTAAATCTCAAACAAAAGTATTACTGCCTGGGGGACTCAGAGTAGCTGTCTAACTCAGTGCTACTAAAGAAAGGAGATGAATACCATTCATGGCAGTCATTATCAACAAAAGAATGTGCTTCAAGTAAAAAGAGTGAGAAACCGCAAGCATACATATTACAATAGGAAGTAAGTGGGTGAAAATTGAAGGAGTATATCTGCAAAATAAGAGTGATAAGCAAAAATGTCCCTAAGAAGAGGATGATGGAATAATGAACACAAGTAATTTCCCCAGCATCAACATACCTAAGAAATTATTCATCTTTGGGGGTGGTATAGGTAGCAGCCCAGCATGGAAAAAAGGTTTTCTTTAGTGTTTCTGAGTGCCATTGAGAGAAAATTATACCCAGCAAAGTGCAAGGCAAGAAAATACATTGAAAGATGGAGAAAAAGACTGGTAACATCACACAGACAACTATTGATATGAGCTTAAAGAGAAGGAAATGATGGCAAAAATGTTAGATATGCTGCAAGCTGTTTACCTAGAGACTCACAGCCTGCAGAATAGGTTAACAAAAGGGTACAATTCTGCTATACTGAAAGATTTAAAAGATGTGCAGTGTGACCTAAAAGTACATAATGATAAAATATCTGATCAACATTTGCAGATACATTAGTTACAGTGAGAGATTAAGATGCTAGCAACTAAAAACATGATTTAGAAAATGACAGTCTTAACTATACATAAGACAGCTAAGAAGCCAGAGACAGAGATGGAGTCAGATCTTTTGTCATACTTTGACAGTAAATGTCTTTACACTTCGAATGCTCCTAATGACATGAACTGGGCAATAAAATTTACAAAGTGGTGAGGAAAACAGAATGATCTATGAAACCCAGACAGATTATCTGCAAGGTATATTCATATGGAGCCAAAGATTGACTTCTAAATTATGTTTACCGGATTTCTGGTGTTGAGTGGAAGGATCCCTCGTGGGAGCTTTTCAGGATTATTCCATATTCCTTTATTAGTAATAAGTGGTGTTCAGTGAAGTCAGATGCTTACAAGGCCAACCCTGCTGTAGTAGTGTGGGATCAGTGTAAAAAGTTTTCCACACTGACGCTGGCTCTGTAATTTATCTGGCAAATATGGAGTTTGCCCTCAGCAAGATTACAAAGGAGAGGAAGTCACTATGTGCGAAGGTGCTCCAAAAGAACTGTACTCTATAGAAAATTGACAGGTCTTCTGATAGAAGGAGAGGGCAGGAGGGAACTAAGAATACATCTCTCCAACCAAATGTGGCAGTTAAAAGAGGCTGAGATGAAGAGGCAAGGGAGGGACTTCCTCCCAGGTCTGCATAGCAAGTTATTCCTTCCCCTAAACCTTCACAGATGTGTGTAAAATAGAGTTCACAAACAGAAACTGAGTGTATGCATAGCAGGTAATAGATGTGTGTAAAATAGAGTTCACAAACAAAAACTGAGTGTACAGCCACAAACAAAGCAGAATAAAGTTATACAAATAGATTAAAGCCAACCTCGTGATCATCACAGAAGTAGAGAGAAGCTCAGCCCAAGAAGGTGGGAAGATGCCTTGAGTTCAAACTCAGCAGATGAATAGGGATTTCTGGGGAGAAGAGCATGAATTTCAAGAACTTGCCAGAGTTTCTTTTATACCATGTAGGTGGAAAAGTTTAGCTACAATGTGTGGCTAGCCAAATAAACCAGGTAAGGCTTTGAATTCTTAATAACTCTTGGGACAACAAAGCCCGGTGCTGTATTTTGTAATAAGGAGTTTATACTGTCATTGACATGCTTGTGAGACTTTACTTTCAGAAACAAAGGCGGGACCTTAGCTGAAACCTGTCTGGTATCTTTGGTCAATTTAGCAACTAAGTAAGAGATAGGGATACTGTGATTGCAGAAAAGACTAGAGAAGGTACCTGGTTTACATAATAGTTTACATAATATTTTGGTGTCAATATAGTGTATACTGAACTTACAGTTTCTTTTGACTATTTGAAAATATGCATGAAATGCTGAATGAAGTAAATGCATAAATATTGAATATAGTAACTCCTGAGTACATCAGCCTTACTAACTGGACCAGTAGGGTTTCATGAAAATGTTTGTTAGTATGTTTAAATCTAAGACATACTCTACATGTTTAGCATGATTTTTGCCTAATATATCTGTTTAAACCAACTGATAACAATGATGTGGGGGATGTTGCACAGGGGAATCAACAAATATAATGTTTAATTTGTACACTGTTCTTTTTAGACATGAATTAGATGTTCATTGTGTATGTTACAAAATGCGATATTAAAGTGATAAGTATGAGCTTAGGATGTACATATTTATTAGTGGCTTAGTAGGTCAATATGTGAAGTTAACATTTTAGGGAGTCCGTGTTATTTTAATGTTGCTAATGGGACTGTGGGGCTGTGGTTGTATTATAGGTGCATTTGAGCACTTTGGAGCTTAGAAATTCCATTGGAATTCACTGAGGGTTGGTTGATGAACGAAGTGATTGAATTTAGGAAGCAAAGAGGCATCCCCTGTTAATGTCCAGCTATCAGCATTCCAAGCACCACCTCTGCTTTGGAAGCTAGGCATAGATCCAGGGAGATCCAAAGGTCTTGTCAGACCTAGACCAGGAAGGTGAGGAGGTAGGCAAGCTGAGAGAGGGGATGAAAGGGATAAGATGGGGAAAGAATAAATATCATAGAACAAATGGGGAACATGCCATCCAATTAAAAAAGAGAAAATTATGAGGAAATTAAAGAGAGCTGGGGATTATAACATTAGGACAGGAAACCTGGGAGGTAGAGAATGGAAAACAGTGGGGTACAGTATAGTTAGAGGGTGACAAAAGAGAAGAACAGTGATTGTGGTGAGGAAATCTCTAAATATATAAGTAAAAACACTCAGAGAAGATGTTGGAGGGAGGTGGGTTATTGCAGGCTTGGGTATAGAGAGTCAAGAGTGGAAAACTGGAGCAATCTATGGCCCAAATTCAAGACACCACTATCTTCTGAGAGTCTGCCTATGCCATATGGTAAGAGGTATGGCCACAATGTGAATGTGAACTTATGGGGTGGGGGATATTTAAACATAGTAGTCATCTGGACAATGGACTGTAAGTTTGGACAGCGGGAAGGGAACATTAGGGTGAGAGAGATCCTAAGGCAGTGGGAGGAAGTCAAAGGATTTTTAGACATTTGGGGACTATGGCAATCTTAAATACAGGAATATACCTTGTCTAAAGGAGAGATGCACAAGCTAGTCATTTAGGCGGATTTTTGATGAGGAAAGCAGGGATCCTACACGTTTTAGAAATTTTAGAAGTGCAACTAGGTGATATGTTGCTTTCTGACCATGCTCATATAATAGCCAAAACTGACATTCTAAAACATAGTAATAGAAGTCAAAGATAGTGATCAAAACTTTGTCAGGGGGGAACATAGCAGACATTATTAGAGGGGCACAACATATTAGAATTGGTCCTATGTTGTAATACAGAAGACGTCAATAATAAGTAGAGGAAACAGGCTTCATGGGATGCAATTAAGTGCTATGAAATGACATTGGGTGAGAGACGAGAACAGAAATGTTAGAAAAGGGAAGGCACATATTAGACATCTACAACAGGAAGCAGATAAGAATAATAAGAGAGTTGTGTCTGAACAGAGAAACCAGGCATGTATGTTCTCTTTCCCCTTTTTTGTTAGCATTATATTTAGAACCATTGGCAAAGAAGATAAGGGACTTCAAAATTCAAGGAAATAATTGGTATTGTAATAAAGAAAAGTTGGCTTTATTTGCAGATGATATTATTTTGTACCTGATAAAACCAGAAAAGGACATCTCTGTGTTGTGGAACATTCTGAGATAGTTTCAAGTCTACTCTCATCTGCTCAGCCAAAAACATAGCTGATCTCCAAAAAAACTCAAGATTCTTTCTGTGCAATAGAAACCTAGTTAGAAAACTCCCAGTTTAAGTTAAACTTTAAAAAGTAAATAAATTAAATCTATTCACTCTAAAGCATCTTTCTCATCAAAGAACTATTTTTCACCTCAGTGAGCAACACCAACATTGAAATGGTAACTCAAACCTACATACTTGAGGTACATACTGATGACCAACTCAGATCTGATCATTACACACAAAAAAAACAGCAATTTATACAGGGCTAAACCCTACCTCACAGAAACAGGAAGGAAAACTATTTGTTCCCAAAGTCATCTATGCCTCTCCTATACTTACCAATGTGAAAGTCTCCCAACAAAATAAATTAGAACAGTGTTACTGCAAAGTAACTAAATTTGTATCAAATAATCTGTATAAGACTTGTTGTCTGGCCCTGAAGTATTTCAGCTAGACATAATTCTCATAGCATCTGATTTACTCACAATTAAGCAATTTTCATAATTTCATCCACAAATACAACAAATGCCCTGTACTGAAAATATCATTCCCCTTTACTCATTAGATCATACCATTTACTCAGGATAGGTTGCTTCTTATATCTAAATGAAATACCACAACTTGGAGACAAATTGGTAACCTTCAGACAATTAAAATTCACCTACAACAACACCTAGCAAATACCTGGCTTTGATCATGCATTCTATATTCCAGAACAATGGATATCACGTACACCATTGTCTGAAACCTTTACAGAATAAGAACACAATTCTCACTGATATCCCTTCACTATTACACTCCCATAGTGCCTTCCACCCCCTACACTTTACATAAGTCATTCCACCACTCATTTTTACCTCTCTATACAAGTCCACTATCTTTGTCTCAACCTCTGATGGCACCCTATGTCTTTCAACAATACATTTCTTACTTATTCCCCTGGATTCTCAAAAACTTGCATGGCATGCATGATTAGTGTAAGAGGAAATTTTACCAAAATGGAGGCCGAGCGATCCACGTATGTGCTCGTTTGACGTGCGCGAGTGCTCTAGCACTAGTGCTGCATGTTCCCAGCCCCCATATGCAAATGAGGTAAATCTGCCATCCAGGAAGCACTGCAGGACTAGCATAATATGCAGAAATGTACTCTGTTAGTAACCGAGTACAGTACTGCAAAATCCAAAATGAAGCTATGACAGCTCCAAATAAAGGCTGCATATCATTGAGGAAGCATGCCAATAGCCAAGTATAAGGCCACTGACATTGCAAACAATACAAAAAATAAAAAAAATAAACTTTTATTTCTTTTTAAGCCGATCTCAGCTGTGTAAGCATAGGGCAGCGGCGCGCAAACGGGATCGGGGGAAAATAAGAAAATAAACCTAAAATAAGCATTCTAACTAAAATCAGTATTCTGCCATGCAAGTCAATGGCAGGCAGTAGACAACATGGCCAGTGAATAGTGGTTGCTAAGGGGGGAGGCTCAGTATGAGACGTAACTATGCATTAGCAGGCAATCCTATGCAAATGAGGGGAAGGATAGTGAATCCCAGTTTTCCCCAGCATGTGAGGCAGGTCCCAACAGTGTAAGAGTATGAATAGCTGAGTGCAAGCCTAGGAGGTAGGTGACATCATGGGTGGGTGTGTCAGGCATACTGTAAGCATATTGGAGCCCTGTGGCTTAGGTTTGCGCCTAGCTTAGCACAGCTAAGCTAGGGGGTGTGTCTAAACCTGCCTAGCACTCTTTACAAAGTGTAAGCGGGTGTGCGTGCCATGCACTGGGTTTTACAGGAAGAAAAAAGAAGTTAAACCAAGAAATAGCAGCAGTGTGCACATATGAGCACTCTGCGCGGTGCGCACACGGGCTTAAACAGGAAGGCAATGGGAAGGGAAAACAGCAGTAGGAAGGTATTCAATGAGAACTAGCTTAGCTGGCAGGTGAAATGTATCAGAATCAGCCAATTACACAGGCAGCAGACCAGCACAGCCCAGAACACTACTATAAACTAAGCAAACACCTTCCCCTCTGGTTTTTTCCACACTCTACACCACCGGTGTATACAAGTGAGGAAATTTTAACAAACAAACCTACAAAATGAGAAGGGCTGCAGCAGGCAAAATAGAACAACATGTGCAAGAGGCTGAGGGTGGTGAGGATGTGAATGCTGCTGAACAACCCACAGTGAGGAGATGGAGAAGAGAGTACAGATCCAGGGTAACCTACCAGGGGCTACATGAGCTGGAGATAGTGGAGCGCTATAGGGTGGACAGAGACCTCCTACAGCAAATTGTTGAGCTGTGCCGGCCACACCTGACACACCAAACTAACCGAGGGAAACCCATCCCAGTGGACACCAAGGTATGTGTAGACCTAAGTATACTAGCCACAGGTACCTCCCAAAGCACAACTGGGGATATCGTGGGGATCTCACAGGCATCAACATCCAGAGTATTCCACCAGTTCCTGGATGCCATGTCAGCACATGTCAGTGAGCATGTATATTTCCTCAACACCAGTGAGGTGTTGACCAGCAATATGCGTCTCTTCCACCAAATAGCAGAATACCCTGGGATAGTGGCTGCTATAGACTGCACGCATATACCCATCAAAGCACCACCTGGTGAGGGTAGGGCTACATCAACCACAGGGGCATCCCCTCCATCAACTGCCAGGTTGTTTGTGATGCCCAGAGCATTATAATGAATGTGTGTGCTGGCTGCCTTGGAATATATGACAATTCCCACATATGGCATCTGACACAGCTGTACCACAGATTTGACAATGGGGACATCTCCTACGGTCACCTAGTGGGGGATGCTGGGTACACACTGGAGCCGTGGCTGATGACACCCATCAGAAATGCACACATACCTGAACAACAATGCCATAATGAGGCACACACACACAGGCCAGACATATAATAGAGTGTGTGTTTGGGATGCTTACATCATGGTTCTGGTGTCTGGACACATCCAATGGAGCTTTGCAGTATTCACCAGCTACATGTACCCAAATTGTTATGGTATGTGCTATGCTACACAATATGATCCTGTGGAAACAGCTGCAGTGGGAATAGCATGGGGCAGGGCCACACAATCCCCCACCAATGCCAAGGCCTGCACAAGCACAGAGTGACCCAGAGAAGGAACAGCCTGAGCATGCCCTAGTAGGCAGAAGGAGATGTGCCCAGTATGCCCTGGCCTTGGCAAAGCGGCAACGCATGGCACATGCACTGACACAGTAGGGACCCAGAGAATGACACCTCTCTCTGACTCACACATACAGTAAAAGGGATGCCAAATATGACACTACCTGTGCTCAACCATGAATAGGGATTGTACTATGTGCATCCAACATAGGCAGCCCTCCAGCACCATCCGCAAGTCTGGCATACCCTCAAGGTAAGCCAATCAACCTACCAATTGCCAAATGGAGTAGAATGAGTTGTTACCTTTAGCTATGGTATGGATGTGAGCATGCAAGGGAATTGGGTGGCTGAATGCTATGGCAGCAGACAGTAGACACCCATAGTGGCACCATGACATCTCTAACACATACTGGAGTCATCATAGTAGCTAGTACTAAACAGGGTGACAAACCCCACTGCAGGAAATGTGCTGTGCGACATGTGTGTCCATATGACCCACACATGCCAGTCAGGATGGTTCACAAACCCAACAACAGTCTCAGCCAGCAGGACAGGTGTAGACAAACCCAAACAGAGCCTGTGGCATGGCCCCAGAATGATGGCTATGATTAACCCCCCAGGCCTACACAGACAGACCACAGCATGGCAGGCAGTGGGATGTTAGTTCTGAAGGGTAGGAAGATAGACAATAATATGTAGGGCAACCAAAACCACGATCTGTAGTACACTGGTTTGCCTCTAGTCAGCATGATAGTTAGCAATACAGAATGAAATGGAGTACCTGACATACCAGTACGGTCATAGCGAATGTGTACATGTTTCAAGTCTGCCCCCCACATCCTACATAGTAATGTAATAACAGTCAGATGCCCCCCCCCCACTCCTGTGTAGAAATATAGAAACAGTCAGGTGTGCCCCCCCTCCCGCAATGCAGAAATGTAGTAACAGTCAAAGCCAAATGATCGATGGATACCCTGCAGAGACAGGAAGCTACCTGTTGGTGTACAACACAAAGTTCAGCACTGCAGCACAAACTACCTGGACATGATCCACAGATTCAATACAGACGGCCATACTAGGCATGCTCACACACTTAGAGAAATGAAGGCAATGTCAGTCTACAACATACTGAAAGGTCATACTGGGCATGCTCACACACTGAAACACATGAAGGCCATGACTGCAAACACCAGTGGAACAGACATATCTGGCAGTTGCAGTTATTAGTGCAGACACACATCAGTATTCACCACTCATGCTTTTGCACACACAGTGGATAGGAATACAGACATATATGTCAAAACAATACACTATAATAAGCCAAAGGTAGATGTACATAGATGTGTGGAAGGGGGTCTCTGTGACAAGGAGCCATCCAGGCCTGTCCCACCTGGCACACAGCCATGGGGCCCAAAACACATGAGGTGCAGATGTCACTCACTGCAGATACTAGCCACCAGTATCTGTCAGCATTACAGACTATGTGGTACACGTGCCAGCTGTGCAACATGACTGTATAAGGAAGTAGTCATCTAGCAGCTGTATACACATACATGTGACATATGACCCCCTGTGTGTCTGCATGTGGCGTGTCAACCCATACATGAATGGGTTATGGCCCATGCACACACTGCCCTCCCCATAGCCCTACTGTGACAAGCCTGCTGAGGTAATCCGATGTGAAATACACCTTTGGGAGAGTTGTAGTCCAATAATCTCTGTGGCGTGTCCCATAACTGTGTACTGCTGTAGTGTGATAAACTAGTTAGGTAGGAGTTCTAACCCCAGACTTGGGAACTGTGTGTGTGCATTTATGTTCGTGTCTGTCTGTGTCTGATTGTGTAGAGAGCAATGCTTTTTAGGGTAGTCACACTTCTTACAATTCATATACTCAACTTTGGCAAGGCTGCTGATGTCAACTACCTAGAAATACACCTCTGGGAAGGTTATTGTCTAGGAATCACCGTTGTGCATCCTGTAATGGTGTACTGCTGTAGTGTGATAAAGTAGTTAGGTAGGTGTTCTAACCCCAGACTTGGCAACTGTGTGTGTGTTTGTGTGTGTGTCTGTTTGTCTCTGACTGTGTAGAGAGCAATGCTTTTTAGGGTACTCACACAACTTGCAATTCATATACTCAACATTAGCAAGGCTGCTGATGTCACCCACCTAGAACTACACCTCTGGGAAGGTTGTAGCCCAGTAATCTCTGTAGCGCATCCGGTAACTGCGTACTGCTGGAGTGTGATTTAGAACTGCGGTAGGGTTCCATCTCCACCCATGGCAGTTCTGGATGTTTTGTGTGTGTTTGAATGTCTGTGTATGGAGCAATGCATCATAGACTAGTCACTCGCAGTACATTTTGAATGCCCTACTTTGGAAATCCTGTTGATGTCATTCCTTGTGAAAAACACTTTTGGGGAAGGCGCTCTCTAGTAATCCCCGTGGTGCATCCTATAACAGCCCTATGCTGTAGTGTGATATGCACCTCTGTCAGGTGTTCTATACCTGCACATGTTGGTTGTGGATGTTTTGTGTGTATCTCACTGTCTGTGTAGGGAGCAATGCATTTTAGGCTAGTCACTCACAGTACATTTCAAATGCCCTACTTTGGTAATCCTGCTGATGTCATTCCTTGTGAAATACACCTTTGGGGAAGGAGTTCTCTAGTAATCCCCATGGTGTGTCCTATAACAGCCCCATGCTGTAGTGTGACATACACCTCTGACAGGGGTTCTATACCCACACATGTTGGTTGTGGATATTTTGTGTGTGTCTCACTGTCTGTGTAGGGAGCAATGCATTTTAGGCTAGTAACTTGCAGTACATTTCAAATGGCCTGCTTTGGCAATCCTGCTGATGTCATTCAGTGTGAAATACACCTTTGGGGAAGGAGTATTCCAGTAATGTCTGTAGTGTAATAAACTAGTTAGGTAGGGGATCTACTCCCAGACATGACATGTTTGTGTGTGTGTGTGTGTGTGTGTGTGTGTGTGTGTGTGTGTGTGTGTGTGTGTGTGTGTGTGTGTGTGTATGAGACACCCGGGCCCAATGTGTGGCGGGTTTTACAAAATTCTTATATGTGGTCCTAGTACATATCACAATGTACAGGGATAACAGCTGTGAAATAGCCGAGAGGGTGGGGTGCATATCCATACCCATACATGTGACATCAAGGCCAGGCAATCACAGTTATCAACCCCAGTATTACCCAGAGTACACTCTCAACCCATGTCTCATACACACACACACACACACACACACACACACACACACACACACACACACACACACACACACACACACACACACACATGCCTAGGCAACAGCCAATTTGTGGATAGTACACTGCATATTGGCCACTGATAGTAACAATAGAGTGATATCAGTGGGCTACAGAGGGCATGTCACCCTCCCCATCTGTCCAATATACATGTACATGCAGACAGTGCACCTTCCCCATGTTCCCCAATGGACACCTGCACCACCTGTGGTGCCTTCACATGTGACCCACAACAGACATACCATGCCTGACAACATGCCCTGTATAGACAGATGCCACTGACACCAAGGAAATTTGTTAGCATGCTATCAATGTAGGTGCAGGGTAAACCTGCTGCCCATTACCAGTCCCTGCCACAGGTGGTGAGCAAGACTGGCACATCTGATGATAATCTGTGTTCACAACATGGGCCAGACACCCAAGGTACAGTTCCATATGTCACTGTACATGCATGTGGGAAGTGTGCACATCCTAGACACCGTCATTGTCATGGACTAAAGAAGACATACATGGCAAGCGATGCACAGTATTGGCCACACACAATAGTCACCCAGGTGACTGGATGGGGGATACAATACCCACCTGTGTGGGCAAATGCAGAAACTACAGCCCTGAGCTACAATGCAGACCATTGTTATGTGGCCTGATGCTAAGGTATACCCATCGCCTCCCCTTGTATAGCCTGCTGGCACAGTCGACCACCACACACCCGTGCAGACATGCTCCCATGCATGTCAGTACTGGCACCCTGTGTGTTTGTGTGTGTGTTGTATGGTGCGTATGCTCACATCCACACTCATTACAAACCCCATGGGCATACTGAAGCATGCTGTCTGATGTCTGACACCTCCTCATAATCTTTGCACATACAACCTCCGTATGACCCATGTGGTGCATGTGATACCTGCACAGCGATGTGTTGTGGCAATCCCACTATTGATGAGTTGTACTCCTGGCCCTGCCAAGTGTGTAAATGTGTGTGCATCCCTGTAAGAGTGTGGCTGTGTTGACGCTGGCACCTGTTCACGTGGACAGGCACAAGTATGTCACCTACCGTACAGCTACCGCATCCCTGTTGCAGATGTCACTCACCATCACATATATGTTCTGAATGCTCCACAACAGGTAACCCATGTGGTGCATCCATTAACTGCATCAAACTGTGATTGCACTACATAGTTGTTGGGGGTTTGATACCCAGTGCTGGTAGGTGTCTGACACAAACATGCTTCAATTTTACTTTCCCAACCGTCCCTGACATGTATTTGCCTCTGTCTGCCTCTCCCACTCCCTCTCTGGAGGATGAGGAGTCCCACACCTGCTTTGCTTAGGTAGCAGCATGTGTATTCTAAGTGAAGCTCATAATCAGCTGATGACCTCTGCATGAATTGCAGCCCTCCTCTAGCTGATTGCATGTGGAACAGCTGTGGTAACATTCCCATAGTCAATTGCATGGAAACACACTCCAATATCTAGGAACAGCATGGTGGTGTTGGCCCTTTTCATTCACTGTGAGCAGGAACTAGATCTGTTGTTTGGCAAACAGCATTTCAGATGGATTGGGGATTTACCTCTAACAACATACACTGTGGAAAGAGGGCAACAAACAGGAGGGGGAAATGCCTTACCTGACTACAGATTGTAAGTGCTGCTATACTGCATTTGGAGTAATGTTGGTTTCACAGTGTTTGTCTGGATATGGCTGTTGTACATGTCTCAATACCTGCCATGTCAGTTCCATGTTTATGAGGAATCCCATCTGCTGGGTCATCTGCAGACTGGGCAGTGTTGTGCCTGTGGTTTCATATGTTACCCACGGAGAATCTATCTGTGGACTGCAGAAGGTAGTGTGAGAATTGCAGTCTGTAGATGGTGAAGGCCATGACAGTTACTGACTTCATATCCCTCATAGGACATATGTTGCAACAAACCCCATTACAACAGTAAATGTATGAGGTTATCACAGCAACATGTCAATATTGACCCTGTGTATGTGCTTCCAGCCACACCTCTGTCAACCTTTGTACATATGTCGTGCAGGAAGTGGTGCATATGTGCTGTACACTATAATTCTGATAACAAGCCAGTGATATAACAGACTGCTACACATGTTATGTACAGTAGGGATTATATTTCATGACATAACCTGGACATTCTGTGGATGTTTGTACAGTACCGAGGTCTGAGTACTTATGGTGAATGTCGATGGTGTGTGTATTGTTAATATGTACTTTAGCCTGTGTACAGACTGTGGTAGATGTCATTGTTCTAATTCCCCTCCTATCTGATGTTACATGCTGCCCCACTATATGGTACTGTATTGGCATACATGTTTGTAGGGCCATACACACACATGTCCCATACAATAGACAGCCATCAGACCAAACTGTGTAGCAGCCCAGTATATGTAGGGTCAGTCTGTGAGTGGCATATATGAGGATGGTGTGGAACATATAGTCCATATACTGTAATATTATGCTAGCTTACCATATGTGGCTATGGCTGTGTTCACATTGGTTGTGGTTATGGACTTTCACACAGGTGTATCTTACCCTGTGCTGTGACATGCCTGTTGTGCCTGCTATATATGCAGGTACATGTGCATTCCTCCATAGGAGATGTAGGCCAGTGTTGAGCCAGTCTGCCTGTAGCCTGCACAGTGCATTGTTACATGCCTAGCAGCTTAGTGTACCTACCCAGTGAGATGTTATGTGCAGATACTTGCCAGATGTACTGCTGCCGGGCCTCCCTTAAAAGTCATGTATGTCAGACAGAGCAGTGGGATGCTGTACAGATGTATGTCAATATCTAGTGGGTAGTATGTGGCCATGGCACACCTGTACCAGCAGTCATTATGTGTCAGGCCAGACAGGAGTGTGTGAATGCATAACCTATGGTGGCAAATGTAGACCAGTCGTTATGTGTTATACCCATCTACATGGCTGTCTACATCCATATTGTCAGGCATGGTACACACGTTGTGCATTAAGGGCTTATGTGTATACTTCTGGACTGTACAGGGTATGTCAGAATTTCCACATATATTGGCCAATATCTCTGCTGCAGTCCACAGGGGCATTACATGCTAGCAGCGGTACTTTACAATGATGTCTTTAGGATGTCTGTCAGTAGCCAATGGCACACATGTTATAAGCAGATGTGACCTCCCACACACACCATGTCTGTGAAGACAATCCCAGTGACAGTAGCAATAGTCTACTAATATACCTGCTATACATATCTGACATCCCTTGCACTATGACTTTGGGACTATAGGGGCTGGGGTAGGGCTACACTCCATGTCCAGGACATATGGTGGAAATATATGTACATATACTTATCCAGATAGACATATATATAGGATTACACATGTGTAGCACTTCAAATTACCACTGTCATAGCAACCACCCACTATAAATCCCTACGTCATGTGGGTGTGGTCCCTTTACATTTCCTGTGTGATGGACATCCTTCCTGTGTGTGGGTATCAGTGTTACAGACAACAGGTAGCAATACCTCTTACAGGAGAACCAGCACACTCAGGGCAGCCACATATTTGTAGGAGGATCAGGAACTACAGACAGACTGTGAGTAGAGTTGTGTTATGCTTTGTATAGTACTGGTGTTGCAGGGTGTGTGTGTGTACATATTAGTTTATCTTGGAATTTAGTCTGTCTGCATAGCTCACAACTGTGGGCCTATCCTCTTGCTGGACAGAGGTATGCCTATCACGTTTTGTCTGTCCACCACACAGATCCAATGTCAGATATTACACTGGCAGTGTGTGTGTTGAGTGCTATCAGTACATGGCTACATCCATTTCTGTTTCTAACCTCAATTCCCTGACTACGGGTATGTTGCAGACTATCCTGTAACACCAGCAACTTGCTTAGTGTATGGCAACAGTTTTCCACATATGTACCTGTGTTCTTGCCTCTGTCCTCCACCTACATACCAAGCTTTGCACATATGTCATGCTGTCGGGGGTTGTTCTGTAGTGGGCTGTGAGCATATCACACTTCCATTGCTGCCATCAGTCCACTGCTGTTGTATCCCCCACACATACAGTGGGGCTTGGGCCATATATGTGTGGGCGTCAACTACACAATGCATGTGTGCCCTTATGCACTCCAGAGGACAGTGTATGTAACAGTAGTATACGGCCCTGTATTATTGAGTCTAGGGGGGAGCACCATAAATGACTTAGGCTGATACAAAATGTGGGGGTATCAGGGGTGTGCTGCCATAAGGTATCTGGATGTATAGCACCGTATACTTCACCTATATTTACATTACTTACATGAATTGGGGTAATGCAAGCCTACTGCCTCCTGCCATACAGACTGTTCTGTTTGTTGGTGTGCTCGTGATGGTGTCAGTTATGCCTTGTTATGTAACAGTTACAACCCATTTGATCACATAATGTCTTTACCACCTACTGAGTTTGTACAGAGTGTAGATAGAGGCTGCTGAACTATACACCTGCATTACATACTGTTGATTGTTTGGTATCCTGTGGCCCAGTCTGTCTTCACTATTGTACAGTTTGAAGGGCTTGGCCAGGACAGCAATAGTTGTGAACCTTTCCAGACTACTGCATTAGTGTAACTGTTTCACAGTTGCAGTACTCTGTTTATATGGTTGTCAATGTCTGAACAGCTAAATGACATGGCATATAGAACTGTAATAGTACACAATTAAAGGTTTTCCATTTCTGCAAACCTGTGTGTGGTGTCTTTCCTATGACCTCTCTATGGGTATATGTTGCAGGCAATGATTGACATATGTATGGGTGGCCGATACAGTGTCCAATTGTTCAGGTGTTAACTGTAGGCACAGTGGCTGTTCCATATTGTGTGCACCTTCTACATATGTATCTTACTGTACATATATCTGCGTGTGTATGTGTAGTCACATGTATATCTATATATATATATATATATATATATATATATATATATATAGGTTTAGGACACATGCTCGACTAGCATATGTCCGAATCACAAAACATCGAACACACATACACGAAAGTGCTTAACATCGAAAAGCGCTTCCGTGTATGTGTAGTTCAAAAAAAAAAAATCTACGTTTCGCACCCCCCTCCACCCCCCCTACTTTATTATTCTCACTTCGAGATCGCAGTACAGTGGGGAAAAGGGAATTTTCCCTTACCTGCACTGTAATCTGATCTACGAAACAGGCACACATACATGGAAGAGCTTTCGATGTTAAACGCTTTCGTGTATGTGTGTTCGATGTTTTGTGACTCGGACATATGCTAGTTGAACATGTGTCCAGATCCCATGTGTGTGTGTGTGTGTATATATATATATATATATATATATATATATATATATATATATTGTATATCTGTATCTGCATATCTGTGTCTGTGTATCTGTATCCTGGGGATGTTGATGGCTTCTACATATTACATTTCCTATGGGAGGCACATTAAAGCAGTTGTATGCGGGTGTGCACGGGTTTGAGTGAAGATAAGCACTGCTAACCTCTGGTTACAGTTTCTAACACTCAGTTAGCTTCTACTTTGCTTAATCTGTGTAGGTAATGCTTACTCCCACACAAACGCACGTAAACATGCTTATTAGTGCTTACATATGCTTACTACTGCTTATTTGTGCTTAAACCTGCTTACTAGTGCCTTATTAATACAGTAGTCCAATTTACATTTAAATGTTATTTGGTAGGTTATACAGCAAATATATAAGAAAAAAATGTTCATATACAGATTTCACATGGAGAATGGTATGTGCTGCAGTGGGACTCTAACCAGGAATGTGCACACCTGAAGAAGCATTAGTGAAAGCATGAAGAAGCATTAGTGAAAGTGCTTGTGTATCTTGTTGAATAAACAGCTGTTACTGCGAGAAAACTGGAGCCTTGTCTTTGCTATTGTATGGTGATATTTGATGCAATAACTTTAGTTTTTTTGTTTTTTTGTTTTTTAATACTTGCACAGAAATACAAGTATTGTTCCCTTTTACATGTCAACCTATGTGTTACTGTGTTCGCTACTATTTGTGTACTCAGTTCAATTGTATACCCATTTTTGTATTTTCTGCCAATCTATTGTATGGTACTGAATTCAAGTGTCTTCAGAACTTTTTAACCAATATGAGTACTTTTTAATTGTGTTGTATATTTCATTCATCATATTGCATTCATATGTCTTGTGAATTTATATGTTTTGTGAATTTTCACCTCATATGCACTCCTTTTTGATAATGTTGTATGGTTCTTGAACTTTTCTACCCAAGCCTCCTTTGAAAGGGTCTATTTTCAGCCCAGTCAGATGTTCTTGGTGAAAAAAAAAACAAGCAAATACTGCCTCATTGCACATATTTAGTAAGGAAATACAGTTAAGATAATATAACAGATAATAAATTAATACATACTAAGTATTTTGAATAGAAGAAACTGCCTGGAATTAGGGCAGTGCAATCGCAAAGATATTTATAAAGGGTAAAATAATGATACCAAACACAATGAGGTGAAGCACTGTAGAACAATGGACTGGCTCTTAGCATACCTCTCAACCTCTTAGTGCAAGAAATCTAGACAAAACCAAACAAAACGGGGGGCAAAGGCCCAGAAATAGGGACATATTTTAAATATTGTTCTTATACATTTATAAAGTTGCTAAAATAACAGGGTTTGTTTTAACATACATTTTCTGAAAGAATTAAAGTCTAAAACTCAAATGTATGTCATTATTTAGTGACTTCAGTCCTTAGATCATCCCAGTGATTTGCAAGAAAACCTCAAATTTTATGAGGAACGGTCCAAAAAATATGAGCCAAAAATCTGGACATTCTGTGAAAATCTGGACAGTTGAGAGGTATGGCTCTTAGCCTTGTGTAGTTGGTGAGAGCTCATCACAGTTTAGTAATACAATCCTAAAGTGCTATATACACTTGGGAAAAGCTTATTACCATGTGCTCTGACTTGTTGTGTAAGTCCAATGACATGAAGAAACAGGATGAGTACTATATATGATGCAAATGCTATGAAAGATGTCTCCATGCTATTGTTTGGCATTTCATTATTTATATATTGATTAGGCTACATTTTGTTATCCATTGACAGATTAATTGTGTTAGTAATGCTTTAAAATGCATATTTAGTTTCTGTGCAAGTTATCATAGTTACTATTTAGACTCCATGCTCTCCTTACTTTAGTAATAGATTATTATTAATTATTATTATTATTATTATTATTACTATGCTTTAACATGCATTTTTAATTCTTCTGTAGGTTGCTATAGCTACTACTTAAGTAACTTGTGGATGGTATTCAGAATAGCACATAGCATTATGAATAATAGTTGTGGGTGGTGTGATTGCATTACTTGAGAAATAGAGTGGTATGAATTATATGCAAATGACCGCATAATAACATACAAATAAGAGTCTATATGCTAATGAAAGCTATTGTATATGCAAATCATGAGATTAAACATGGTGGAGCAATTCAGAAAAATACAAAATCAGTATGATGAGCTGCAGCAATCGTCTGTTCTGAATGCAAGTATTTTTTGATGTGCAGGAAATTCATTTGCATTATGATGCTCATACCTCTCAATCTCTTAGTGCAAGAAATCTGGACAATGCCTGACAAAATGGGGGGACAATGGCCCAAAAATAGGGACAGATTTTTAGGTATTGCTCTTATAAACTTGGAAAGTTGCTAGAGTAACAGGGTTTCTGTTAACATACATTTTCTGAAGGATTTCAAGACTGAAAGTGCTAGTGACTTAAATCCTCAGATCATCACAGTAATTTGCCAGAAAACTACATATTTTATGAGGAACAGACCAAAAATGTGAGGCAAAAATCTCGTCATTCTGCAAAAATCTGAACAGTTAAGAAGTATGATGATGCTACAAGTGTTGCCACTATTATGTTAGCTGAACACCATGTGCCAGTGGCCACCTTTAGATTCAATGTCCACAGTGTTGCACATCATCAATATGTGAGTCACCCATAGGTCTACTAGTAGCTAAAGTGCCATCAGCTCCACAACCAAGGACGTTATCAACCATTACCATGTCAGCAGAGATACTATATGGGAGATAGTAGACATGTGCTCCCCTCACATGGAATCAAGAGAGATGCAAGTACTGCCTGTCACAGTGGACACAAAGGTCTGTGTACCATTAACCATTATTTCTGTGAGGACCTTTCAACATCTGGCAGAGCACATTTTAGGAGCTTCATAGAAAAAAAGCTTCACAAATCCTATACCATTTCCTTAATGTGATGCCGCAGCATGTGTAGGAGCATATTTGGTTTACCCTGCAGAGCAGGAGAAAGAACCATCACTATGCAGGCATTCTACAACATAGCTCATTTTCTTGATATTCTGGAGGCCACTGACTGCACACACATTGCCAGCAAAACCTCACCTTCTGCACATGGCATCCAGAGTATCAGCTGGGAAAGTTTACAGTGCATAAACTGCTAAATGGTGTGCATTGCACAGGGTATTATATACAACATGCCTTTGTGCCATTCAGGCAGTTCTTATTATATGTAACATATCAGTGATTCACACTGGGGAACTTTCCACAGAATCATCTAGTTGGTAGGTACATACATTGACACCCACAGAGTCCTCAATATGCTATTCCTATGAATGTAGGCAACTCATAATCATTATCATAACTCATAATCATAATCTGCAATATCAACAGAATGGTATGGAGGGACAGGTATATTTTACAGAGGATACTGCTGATATGGAACAGACTCCCCATCCACATAAAGCAAAGTTCATCTCTGTCCATAATTTCAGTGCAACTAACATCTATGGATGGGAAATATAAAATGTACCCCAGGACTGCTCTTGATACTAGTAATGGACAGAGGCAACTCCTAAATGCTTTATCCCATGCATGAGTCCCCTCAAATTATCTATGGAATGATCTGAGTTATTCTCATCACAGGCAATATATAATTTATAACCAAATGGGATAGGTTATTTTGAGCACAAAACATTAAATAGGCTTGGCTTAAAATGGCCCACAAAGGCAGCTAGCCTAGTACTTACCTATGAACCTATGAACTTATAATATTGTCCAGTGCTGTATGTTGCAGATGACAGAGGACATACCTTGGAACCACACAGTCAAAGACGTAGAACACCTTTAAACATATATTTGAACTTATGAAGGCTTTTTTCTACTGCTTTAATTCATCTGGTGACACACTGCAATAGTGGCTGCTGTTGACATCAAAGCAAAGGGGTCTGCAGGAAGCAAATGAATGGGTTGGGCTTACTAGAATAGGGTGGGGCACTATTACGGCACTATTACAGCATGTCAGTTATCATTGCCTGTAATCAAACAACAGGTGTGTTCATTCACTTTCATCCACAGACTGCCACATTATGTACCTACTCATTATTATTGCCATATTACTAATGATATACACATCTGATGTCTGACTTACAGTCACCAAGGCCACCCTTAGTTGAAATGAAACCTAGACAAAGGATTTCATGGGTCCTTCTGATGACTGTTAGCCACCTCACCCCACCCCTGCACTCCCCAGGTGCCTCTGCCATGTTTTCCCCACATCCTGGCCTCAAAACATCTAGATAGATTTCTTCTTTCTTGCTTTTTCATACTTTGACTTACAATTTAGCCCCTCCCCCATCCTTTTAACAAATCCCAGCTGGCCAGGACTCTACTGTAGTAAGGCTGGAGGATGTAACTGAATTAGTCCACTTGGCCCCCAGAATCCAAAGGGTTATAGATGCTCTGAGGTACATCTTATAGCTTTTTAATGATAACATGAACAAAAATTCATTACTAAGAGCCAGCATTGTAGTGAAGAGGGCTAAAGCTCTGATTATGGCACAAGCAACCCAGGTCTGATTAGCAACTTGACAGTCTGAGGCACTGGCAGCAAGGGGAAGTGCTCTGAAATACCAAAAGAAATGCAAGGGTGGGGTGACAATAGTTTATAAAATACAAAAAATCCTTACAGTGTGCAGCATGATGGGGAGCCAGGATGTCCCGATCTTCATGTTAGCCCTGACCCTTATTTTAGTAAGTCCAGGGAGGGCAGGAGGGATTGGTACACCTAGCAAACAAGAATGGGCACCAAGATTCCCTCATGGTCAGCTGCAGGAAGGGAAAAAATTCACAAGTAAAGAAAAAAATTCTGTCTTATTTTTTCTTTCAAGGAAAAATAAGCGGTGCCTAAAGCTTAATGCTCAAAGCTTGCAAAATAGTAGTTCCCCAATAAACTGAGAAGGTAAATGCAAGAATATATGAATCCTGACTGGCAATAATGCCTGCCTTTCTCTCCCTACAAAAAAGGGATAGTTACCTTCTCTGTACCCCTCTGGTGTTAGTTTGGGATTAAAGTAAAAGTAAAAATGATAAGAGGCTTATATTAGCTTATATTATACAGCTGATACTCCATGAGAAGAAACAAAAGCACATGGAAAAAAAACACATACAGACAGGAAGTACATTCACGTTCTGCACAGAAGGAATCACAGCCAAAAACGTAACTATTGAACCAAGCATTATGAGATGACAAAACTACTCAAGGTAGCTCTTTCCAAGGGAAAGAAATCGGAAAGCCAACAAACAACACCACATAAAAACAAACTAAATATTCTAACTGACCGCACTACAGTCTGGGAAAGGGCAGGTGTAACAGAACAGCTAACCAATTTCTTTCCCTTGGAAAGAAATCGGTGATTTGGCCATTCGACAAACTGGGAGTTAGACAGTTCCGTGTCAACAAAAGGTGATTCGACATTTTTCACATGTTGATCTTATGATATAGACCCTCTTATAGATATCCAAGAGCAGATCTTATTCAGGTATATAGGGCTTTTAGAGACAACTACCTCTGGGAATGTTTGGGGTTATCAAAAAGTACTAGAGAATCATCAGACAACCTGTGTAGAAGATTCTATAGGAATGAGAAATGTACTAATTGGGTTGCTGAGAGACCATCTGATGCATGGAACAGACTACCGAATTACATCAAGGCAAGTACTAGTTTAGATATTTTTAAGAATAGGCTAGACACATTATGGTGTCAAGTATTTTGGTATACTGGCAGGCTAGAAGGGCATTAGTGCCCATGCTTGAAATATTTGTATGTATGTATATATGTGTATACTGAAAATCTATCATTTTGCATGGCCCAAGGTGGTCATTTGTCAGCATCCCCATGGAAATACAGATAGATGCCAGCTGGACCACCACCACTACCACCTTCAGCAAGTAAATCTGCTCTGTGCCCAATATCCCGTATATAACAGGATGGCCTGCAGTTCTTCTTCATGCAGAACATGTAGCACACTCGGCATCTCTGCCATGGTGCATGTAGTGATTGTATGTGTCTGGATCTCTGACCAGCACATCTGCTGATTAATTCCAATGGTAACACAGGTCATGGAATGTCCTTTAGTCACGACAGTGACAACTATATACATGATTATTCCTTACAGTGACTGCATGCATCTCATACACAGTGCAGTTCACTGATGATGTGCTGGTAGACCCTTTGTAGCTTGGGTGGAACTAACATGGACTGGACATCCAGTGCTGAACACAGAGGAGATTCATCTGCCCTACCACTATTGCCTTTTGTGCACCCACGTGTGTGTGTACGTGTGTGTGTGCGTGTGTACGTGTGTGTACATATGTGTGTGTGTGTGTGTGTGTGTGTGTGTGTGTGTGTGTGTGTGTGTGTGTGTGTGTTAGCAAATGTAGCAAAGAGTTAGTGCACCTCTTTGCTACAGTTTATGAAAGCTTGAAAGGTGTACTGGACTTAATGTTTTATTTTGTTTTGTTTTATTTTGCTTAGTTGAGAAAGCGCCAATTAGAAGATTGGTTTGGCCCACAGACACAATGAGTAAAAAATGCTATTCATGAACATTCATTATGTATTGACTTATTACCATAACTGCCATGCCAAAAGCTTTGAATGAAGGTGTTATAACACCCATAGCCACCATGAGTGTCGTGTTACAGAAGATTGCAGGCCAGCAACTCTCATGATTTGCTTAAAGTGGAGAACACATGACTTAATTTGTGTGGAAGGTAAGTGTACACCTAAAACTTGTCTTTAACTGCTGCCTCCCATAAACGTGTTTGCTTGTGAAATGCAGTGCTAGATTACAGGTGCAGTCATGCAAAGTAGTGTGAGGGGTTCCACTCATTAGGCGGCTATCTTCCCATTAAAGGGTGCAAACTCCAGAGCACTGGTGCAATGCAGTCCACAGCGGGTATGATAATGACTAGCCATTGTTGTACTATAAGCACAGAGGTCTCAGTTGTACTGTGATTCTGTTGTGTTGTGCCATGGTACAGGTCACTAACCCCTCTTATCTGGAAGGCCATGTACAGACTGTTACACTCCTGTACTTGATAGCTGTGTTATGCTGTACAGTCTATGTAGCACTGGGGTGAGGAGTTAAGCAAAAGAGCTGATTTATGCTAATATTATTTCTAGATGCACCTGAATGAACACAGCAAGACCACAAAATGATATGAAGCTTCTATTAGTATTTCTTGCAATGCAATTTGCATGTGTGATACTTGGTTGAGTACGGACTGTTTATGCACTCTTGGTACACAAGCTGTAATCAGTGTGCATTCTATGATAAAACACCTGTAGGTATGACATATACATCTGCATAACACACTGCAGCAGAAATGCACCATTTCTTTCTTACTTAGAAAACTAACTGTTATGTGACTGATGTATTTGTGGCATCAACAGAGTCCTATTAGTTCATAGGTTAGGTTTATAGATTAGTACTAGGCTAACTGCCCTTCTTGGCCATTTTAAGTCTAGCCAATTAACCCATGTGAGAATCAAACCTTGTACCTTGTGTGTATAAGGTAAACACCTTACCCATTATGCCATCCTCCCAATATTAGTATATGATTGTGATGTACGTTTCTGTAGGTACACTCAGAATATCCATTCATGATAAACCAGAATGCTGTCAAACCGATATAGAAGGTCAGGCAATGGCAGTTATAACATTGCTGGTAATCAACAATGGACTATTGTAGCAGGCCAGTGCCTGTGGATACAAAGTTTAGACTACAAAACACTTTTTGGGCAGGTTGGGCCATAATACAGGCAGGACACAAAATCTGTCCATAGGCATGTAATGTCTGTGTATTATTGCCCACAGAGGTATATGAAGGCCACATACCATCTATCACAAAGGCACCCCATATGTTGAAGCAGGATGGGTATATGTCAGATAGTGATGCAATTCTCCTCACATGCATTTTCATTTTCCTTCCACAGCAGAATGCTTAACTATGGCAAAGAAAGAAAATGCAAGTTCTAATGAGATCTTCCTGCAGGCCTTCTGTCTCCACAGTAAACTGATGATTGGCCAGATAAATCTGACTGACCCTTCCATTACTATGTCTGGTGGGATGTTTTCAAATGACCACTGATGTTGGTGGCTAGGTCAGAAATTACAAGCAAGTGAGATGTAAGATCACAAATGTAATCAATGCTGCTAAAGCTCATGCTGCCTGCCTGGCACAGGAGCTATGGGCAATGGGATATGACTCATCATCCAAATCACATTTATCAGAGATGGAGAAGTTCCTCACCTCTCTGAATGGTGTATTCTGACCCCTCTACCATAATGTAGTCCTGAATATAGGAACTGAGCAGGACCACCCTCCATGAATATCTATTGGAGTTGCCCAGGTGGAAATGCCTTTACAGAATCAAGTATCTGTGTAGTGGGTAAATGTCTGCTGTACTAGAGATTAAAATTATCACATCTTTTTATAAGAATATCTGGGCTACAGAAGTGGAGACCACCAATACATGGTATGTTATCTAGTGTTCTGTCTTAAAACTATAGAAAACATTATTCATTCATTCCTTTATTCATTCATTCATCCATGCGTATTCATTTAATGATGATGGATCTTACTTATTTCAGGTACCTTCTTTTGGTGTCTTTAGAGGTGAAATTTCATCAGTTTCCTCCACTATGTATATAGTGCTTCATGATAATGGCAAGCAAAATGTGCCAAAGCCAGAATCACAGTGACACTTTTGGAGATGGGCATTGTGGCATCCAGATTCCAACAACAGTCACCTAGCATGCCCATTTAGACACACAGGAGGACACACAAGAACAGGAATTTAGAGGCAGATCTGCCCAGAAAAGGATGTATTTCCTCTGCACTGCAATCCCCTTGGTTGCCACAAGCTCAACTGAGTATGTGAAAGACAGTGCAGATGTCATTCCAGCAGCTGTGTATGCCATGGATACCACCCCCTCCTACCCAAGGTAGTTGTCCCAATGTTTATGAGCCATCAAATGTGGCAGGGACATCATATAGGGAAAAGCTAACAATACAACAATTTTTGCTGAGATGGTAGTTGCTTTTTTGAGGTGTTTGTGATGACTTCTGGGAGTGCATGTCCCACATGTGACATCACTGATTGGACACAAGGTGTTTGCATGAAGCAGGTGTCACTCTGCAGGCAGACATCACTGCAGATGCACTTCCCATTTCCAGTCTACTTGTGTATTATTTGATGAGTGTCAATGTGTAATGGGAAGCCATGGCCTGGCAAACCAAGTGCCACCTGTTCCACTCCACTATCCAGTGTGGGCAGAAGTACAGTATGACATCAAAGTCCACAGGAGCAAGGTACTCATGTCAGATTGATTAATATTACAGACTGTTCCTCTCAGCGTGGTCTGGATAGTGTTTGTGACAAAACCGGGTGCTCCCATGGTTGGAGAATGCACAGTGTACACACATAGTTTATTTATTTATTTATTTATTTATTTATTTGCAGTTTGTTAACCGGGAAAGTCCACTGGGCCATGCAAAGCCTGTTTTCAGTGGAGGCCCGGGGAGAATGGTTATATACCATTATCTAAAATATTAGATTACAACATTAAAAGACAGTTAGAAGTTCACTGGTCAAACAAATATTACTGGCAGAAAACATTTTTGGAAGTAATTTTGCATGGAGGATTTTAGATAGAACACAGGATGAAAAGTAAGAAAGTAATATATTATTATGTTCAAGGAGGCTGAGTGCAAGTACAGTTCCAGGTGGAAGATAAGTAAGTAAGTACAGAAATTTTGAAGTGGGCAGGATTATGTATTTTTCTAATATTTAATGGTAGAGCATTCCAATTTGAGAACAGTAATTGGCTGGCAGGTATGTTCGGTTTGTGAACCTGATGAAGTTGTTGATTCTTAGATGTAAGGGGCCTCTTTGGGAGGTAGAAAGTAAAGATAGAGCTAAGGGAAGGAGAGTCAGAAGATTTAAATATAAGTTTGTGAGCAGTAGTAAGCTGTAGATATTTGAGATAATTTGGTAGTTCCAACCATTTTAGGGAGAGAAGAGCAGCATAGTTATGGAAGACGTTTTTGGAATCTGTGGCAAATTTTGTAATTTTATTATAGCATGTCTCGAGCTTGACTTTTAGAGTGGTTTGAAGGTATATAAGTAGAGGGATGCCATACATTAGAGAAGGGAGTTGGTAAGTGGAGGCAAGGGTTTTTTTTGGTAAAGGGGCTAAATAACTGGTTGTGTCTATAGAGCAATCCAAGTTGCTGATGGATTTTTAGGCTGTTATGTTGCAAGTGAATATCAAATTTTAGATACTCATCTATGGATACTCAGTAGTTTTGTGTGGCTGACAATTTCTATTTGCGCTTGACTTTGGGAGTAGATATTTAACATGGCTTTGTCTAACAAGGTTGATTTTTTAGGGGTGAAAAGCATGATCTTGGATTTATTTGGGTTGAGGGCTAGGTGTTTTTTAAACATCCAGGATTTAATGGTGGAGAATGCTATACTTTTAAGTTGAAGTTCTGAAATAGTGTCAGTTGAGCAGATGATTGTCTGCATACTGGATAAGGGCTTCATTGGTCATAGATGTGTGGAAATTATTAATGAAAATATTGAATAGGATGGGGCCAAGTATGGAGCCTTGAGGATAGCTAGAGAATCAGTTGACAGTGGTGGGGAAAGTCCAAAATTTGTGAGTTGAGTCAGTAGCAAAGAGTGGGAAACTATATCAAATGCCTTTGATAGATCTAAGGATATGGTAGATACAATTTTCCCTGTATCACAAGCTCTGTTACCAGTGTCCAAGAAAGATATGAGAGCAGCTATGGTACTGTGACCAGATCTGAGACCATGCTGTGTGGAAGACAGGAGGTGGTTATGAAGTAGATAGGGCATCATCTAAATGTGGATGCACTTTTCCAGGATCTTAGAGACAGGGGATAGGATAGTGATAGGGAAAAAGTTGGAGATACTGTAGCTTTGTTTTTTCTGCCTTTGTGCAGAGGGAGAATATTTCTTCCATAATTTGGGCAAATAAGATTCTTGAATGGATCTGTTAATTAGGCTACTAATTGGAAATGCAATGGCTTTGGCATAAATTATTAGAAATATGTGGAGCAAATTGTCAGGTGTGTTGGAGCATGGTTTGAGCTTAAGGAGTAGTCTTTTAATAGCTGTGGTAGAACTGGAGTTAATAGTGAAATTTGGGATGGGAGGTTGAGCTCAGTTGTGGATGTGGTGCTTTTAGAGGTAGGGAAGGTGGAGGAGGCCTTTAGTAGAGCAGTATTACTTATACTGTCTCTGGTGTGAGGAAAGCTAGCAGTAATGTCTCAATAGAATTTATAAAAAAAGAGTTAAAGAGAGAGACTATTTCATTGGGGGGTGGGGGTTTGTCAGGATGTGGCCATGGATTATGTTTTGTGCCAGGGTTTGAGAGAGATGTGATCGAACTCCAGAATTTTTGGGGGGTTTGTTTATGGTTACACTGCAGTTTTGTATAGTAAGCTTCTTTTGTCTTTATGCAGTAGCTTTTTTACTTGGTTACATAGCTGTTTAAAATGTGTCATGGTGTCTTGATTTTTGATGGTTTGGAAATTATCCATGTTTTATCTCTGAGGTGTATCAGATCTTTAGTAGGTTTGGTCAGCCAATGAGCACGGTTAATTTTGATCCTTTTTGTGCGGAGTGGTGCAAGGCCATTTAGTGCATCCAGAAGTGTAGTATTGACATAATCAACAGCATTGTCTAGAAGGAGAGTTTTTAGTTTGTGCCAGTTGAAGATATTAGTAAAGATTAGATGGTTGAACGCAGTTAGATTCCTTATCTGTTTGTACCTGTGTTGATTTTGGAAGGCTGAGGGGGAGCAATACATGAAGGTGGGAAGGTGGTCACTCAGCAAGTCTAGAAGAGTGCCTGCTTCAGAAATTTTATTGGGGTGGGAGATGAGAATGCAATCTAGGGTGGATCCTGTGGCATTGTCTTTCCTTGGTCTGATTGGGGTGTTTATGAGCTGAGTATGGTTGAATTGGTTAATACTGGAGGTATGGAAGTTGAAGCTCAAGTTGAGACAGTTGATATTTGTATCACTTAAGCTAATAGTTTCATTTTTAATGTTAGTAGAGATCCAGGCAAGAATTTATTTTAGTAAAGTGATATTGTTTCCAAGAGGCATGTAGAGAACTATGATGCAAATATTTCTGTAGTTGTTAATCTTTAGGAGAGCAATATTAATTTTGGCATTGGCGAACTGGGGAATTGGATTTCTGTAGGGTACTATGTTAAATGTGTTAGGAAAATTTAATGCTCCTTTTTTGTTGGGCCAATCAGATCTTATAGTTTGAAAGCCAGGGAAGAGAAATTTTGAATCTTTAATTAAGGGTTTTATCCAGGTCTTGGTGATGGAATGATGTCTGCTTGATTGAGAGTGATCCATGCATGGAAATTGGAGATTTTGTTGCAAATACTTTGCATATTTATAGTTACCATGTAAATGGATTTATGAGAGTTAGCTCCAAGTGGAGGTGTTGATATACTAGCTGAATGGGGCATGGTTTGGGGTGTATATTTCCTGATAAAGGTAAGGTAGTTCAAGTAAATATATAATCTATTGGCCCTTGCTTTGTGGGGGATTTGGTGTTGTGTTATTGAAAGGATTTGTTAGTGTTGCATGTAGGTGTTATGAGGATTTTGTTTATGAGATGGGTGAGTTTTAGTTTATATTGGAAGTAGGTCTTATTAGATAGAGGTTAGGGGATATGTTGGTGTTACTATGAAGGTTTGTGTAAACTGAAATAGAGGCAGTGGAATAATGAGGTGAGAAAGAAATGGGGTTCAGGGTAGTGAGATGTAGTAATGGACAGAAGAATATGGATAGTAGCGATAGGATTAGAATCTGTATTCTAAATGACTGCATTGTTAGTCTGTAAGAGGTGTGGTGTGAAGATGTGCATGAGTAAGTGGTGGTGAAGAGTATGCTTACCTAGGTATGCAAAGTTATAGGTGGATATTTAGGTGATGGTCTGTGGAAAGGAGTGTAGAGTTATTGTAGACCTTTGAAGTAGGTGTAGTAGTGAGTTGGGAAAGTAGGGGAAGGGGTGTAAAATGAGTTTGAATAATAGTGGAACTAGGGGAGGTGTTTTGAAATTTGGAGGTGAAAGAACAATATGGATTGGTTTGAAAGAAGTAAGGGGAGGAGTCAGTGGTGGTTAAGTTTAGTTGTAGTGGGGATGGGTAGGAATTTGGGGAAGGGGAGGGGAGTGGAGTGAGCCCATGCAGAGCAGGTTGAACCTGGCTGCAGAAAATTATTGCATAAACAGTCAGTAAAGACAGGTTGGTGTGATGTTTTTAGAAATGAATTTGGGTATGTTTCTAGGGTAAACGTTTTGTCCACAATTACCAGATTTATGAGAGGCAAATATGTGTTGAGGAAAATATTACTGACCTCATAGACACAGAAAATACAGCTATTATGCTGGACAAGAGACCTGAGAAAGACCTGAGCAAAGTGGGTAGAGTGGGTAGGGAACCCTAGTCAATTGTCCCCATGAGTGTGTGCACCACTATGCAGAGTTGTTTAACAATTGGTAAAAGTGAATATCTTAACAGTGGAGGGAAAAAACATACATAGTTAATTAAAATATGGTCTCCAGAGTTGGGTCACTTTACATTAGGAATTTTTTTTTGCTTTGGAGTTAAGAGCAGGTGGAGGGAAGCACTTCTTAAAGGCACGGAGAGCCTGAGGTGACAGGAAAATATAAGCAGAAACAGAATTTGGTAAATGGAGTGAATTTCAAGTCTGAAGGAAAATTTAGAGATTGAAGAAAAAGTATGGTAAAATAAACAGAACTGACTCAATACAGAAAAAAGACATTATGCAAAGAAAGAGAGGATAATATCATACAGATTATTCGGCCAAGTAACTGTCTAAGCAATATCAAGGTTACAGGCTAAGGAGATGGGCCTTGTTTTAACTGTAATGCAAAATGTAAAGCTTGATTCAATTTCTTTACATCCTACAATACTGTAAACTGTTAAAAAGGTTTAATTCTATTTCACTTCATAACACTCTACAGTGACACAGTTAATTGCTAGTTTCGGCTACATTGCTACATTACATTAGGAATGTGAGCATTCAGTTTCATTTCGTCCGCATCCTATAATACTACAGTGACTCAGTTAAATGCTCATTTCATGTCATCCACATCCTAAGATACTACAGTGACCCAGTTAAAGTGCACATTTCATTTCATCTGCATCCCAAGATACTACAGTGACCCAGTTAAAATGCTGGTTTCAATTCCATGTCAAACAGAAAAGCTAGAATACAGTTTTATGTTCTCATAAACTACAAGCTCAGGTAAATACTCAGTGTAATCTCATCGTATCAGGCATGTGAGTGGTATACCTCTGAGAGCATAGCTGCACTAGAATTACATAGGAGGTAGAAGTTTGATTGGCAATTGTGAACACATTGCAATTCAATAGTTTGTTATTTAATTTCAGTCTCTATTGTTGAGAAATAACAGGAAAAAAAATCTAACACATCACAGAGCTAGCTGAAGATTAAGTGTCAATTTAGCAATTAAAATACAACATTAAGAGTAGATAAAATACACTTTGAAACAGTGGACCTTACATGGTGTGCACACCACACAAGTGACACGGTCGGGACTGGGAAAACACTATACATACCGTTGTTAAATGGCACCAGACAACTGGCATCTATTAGTAGATTTACACTGGATGTTGGGTATGGGGTAGGCAGCCAGAGCTTAGAAGTTTGGCTATAGATCCTTTGGATGCCTTGGACATGTCTGTGTGATCTCACCATAGAGCTGCTGTTTCTCAACACAAAAGCACATGGCTCAACTACACACAAACACACACACACACACACACACACACACACACACACACACACACACACACACACACACAATTACTCATTTATGAGACTTAACACTGCACCCCTCCATACCTGTGCATATGATAATAACTGTGCCATGACTTCTGTATTCTGTTACTTGGGTACCCTATGTCTGGTGCACAGTGCATATGATCTATATATGGAATTAGCACAGCCTGGGTTAGATTTGCATGCATCATTTTTTCTTATTTGTATGTTGTTTTATTCTAGCCCATAGGTGTGAACCAGCTGTTGCCTATTAGCCAGTGCCATTGCATATTGCTCCCACCTTCGTCTGGAATCACCCATCCCTGCAGCCAGTCCCTCCACAGGTTCCTCATCAGGATCCTTGGGACTTCATCCTGAAAGTGACTGTCCATCCAGCTGCTGTGTGTGTGTGTGTGTGTGTGTGTGTGTGTGTGTGTGTGTGTGTGTGTATATAATGATATTATGCAACATATGAATATTTTACTGCATGTTGCAGGATCATACTGCAGGGATCCCCGGATACATCTAAACAGTGGAAGTGAGCCTTTACCATGCCAAGCACATGTTCAGTGATGACCTGGGTCTGTACCAGGCATAGCTGTAGCCATTATTTGCTTCTATAAGATAATTTATGATAGTTGCCATTAGCCATGACTCCAAAGGCATATTTGAAATCACCAGTAAGATGTCCTGTGTGACGTTACCCGACACAAACCGCTGCTGTAAGTCACATATGTACAATATGTAGGAGGCATGGGTATTGCATGGGTGCCCTGCAAACACATCGTATATTATACTCTCTGCATTACAAACCACCTAGTAGTTGATGGAGTGAACATCCTCCTGATTAATATACCTTCTTCACTGCTTCCCAGGTGGTGCCTCAGAAAAAATGGCTATACCATAAAAACCTGCATGGTGCTGCCTCCCTCCTCTGTGGTATATGGAAACCACATATGCTGCCCCACATGCTGTAGCATGGCAGTGAGGAGCAAGGGCAATATCTATGAGGCAGATGTGGGTGATACACCCTCAGTGTCCTCTACTGGTCACTGTAAGGTCCTTACAGCTAGTCCTCACAAAGCCATATGTACCATAATCTCCACAGTGAGAGGAAGTCCGTGTATTCCATGGCTTGTATGCAAGGTAACACATCTCACTCAGCTGCCGCAAGTCTAGTCAACCAGTAGCAGTTGACAGTTTCAGTTTCATGGAGGGCATAAAATGATAAGAGCAGATGAATGATACAGCACCGGTAGGGGTGACAATGCTTAACACACTGACTACCTGCAGGGAGTACAGCCTGTTGCACATACAGGGTTGTTAGAGATGCAGCTACCACATACATGTTTTCATGACTTGCCTCTTGTAACACAAGGATTTTACTGTGGTCATTAACTCTGGAGCTCGCACCTCTAGTTGTGGCATAAATATATTGCTGAATCACTCTGCTATATAGTTTACTCTCATTTGCATGTAGAGAGGCCCTCGTTTTTTATAATACTGCTCATTATACCCTCATTATCCAGCTCATCATCATCAGCTCCCTTTTTCCCATTTTTCTACATGAGGTTGGGGTTTTGTGTTAAATGTTGTCATCTCCTCAGTTCAATGCCACACTCCTGCCTTCTTCAACAGTCATGCCTGACTGTCACAGATCTTCTTTCCCACAATCCATCCACTTCTTTGCCGGACATCCTCATTTCATCTTACCTTCTTCCTGTCTGTTTCAAATCTTCTTCACCAGATTGTCTTCTGTTTTTCTGTACATGTGCCCAAACCACTGTAAAATGTTCTCTTTGCTCTTTTCTGCAATTGGAGCTACCTTGGCTTCTGCTCTTATTTCCTCATTTCTTCACCTAACCCACACTGTGCATCCTACCACCTGTCTCAGACACTTAGGTTAATAGGTTCATAGATTAGTACTAAGCTAACTGCCCTTGCGAGCCATTTTAAGCCTAGCCAATTATCCCTTGTGAGACTCAAACCCTGCACCTTGTGTTTGTAAGGCAAACACCTTAATCTTTAGGCCAGTCTAGGAATGCCCAGTTGGACTCTTTCCTCATCACTAGCTTCTTTTCAACTATCTGTCTCACTGCAAACATTGGGTCAGTTGTGCTGCACCCTTATCTGAATCCTAACTGCTCATCTCCCATCTTACTGTCTACTATTCTGCTTATCCATTTATCAATCACCCTCTCCAGAACTTTCATGCAATGTGACAGGAGTTTGATGCCTCTGTACTGCCCACAGTTGTGGATGTCACCTTTGTTCTTTTACACTGGCATGAGTATGCTTATTCTTCAGTCATCTGGGATACACCTTTCTCTCCACACTGCTATTAGTACCATTTCTCCCCTATCTCACCCAGCATCTTTATCATATCTGCTGTCACCTCATCTGAGTCTGCTGCTTTCCGTGACTTCATCTTCCTTAGTGCTGTCCTTACTTCTGCTAGGGTGGGGTCCTCTTCTTCTCTCATCATAGGCTGTTTCTGGGGCAGTACAGTTTCTGTGGGGTTTTCTTCATTCAGAAGCTGCTGGAAATACTGCTTCCATCTGCCTTTGATGTCCTGTGGACTGGGGAGCAGGTTGTTGCTGGAATCTCTTATGAAGGGTGTCTGATTATCTTCTTTATCTTTCTGTCTTTGTTTTGCAACCTGATATAGTTTTGTTGTGCCACCTACTGAGTCACTTTCCAGAAGATGGTACAGTGCCTTTGATGCCCTATTCTTTGCTATTGAAACTCCTTTCTTAGCTTCTTTGTTAGCCAGCCAGTATTCCTTCCTAGCCTGGTCAGTCTTTTCTATCTCGCACTTTTTCTTCCACTGCATCTTTCTTTGGATGACTTCCTGCACTTCTGCATTCCACCACCAGCTTTCCTTCTGCACCTTATTTCCATATCTGGCTCAGCCACATATCTGTTCTGTAGTCTTCACACATAATGTTTTGAGGCACTACCATTTTTCTTCAACTCCAACTATTTCCTCCTTTTCTTGGGGTACTAGAGCCCTGAGTAATTCCTTGAACTGGGAGGGTGGCCTAATGGTTAAGGTGTTTGTCTTACAAACACAAGGTGCAGGGTTTGAGTCTCACAAGGGATAATTGGCTAGGCTTACAAAGGCTCACAAGAGCAGTTAGCTTAGTACTAATCTATGAATCTATGAATCTATGAAACTGTTGTGCTTTCTCTAAAGTCAACTTCCAGGTCTTCAGCCTTGTGTCTGTTGACCTTAGAGCCTTCTCTGATCACTATGTGCAGCTGATTGTGGTAACCAGTGGTTTATGCTGTTTCATTGGGGATAACTTTGCAATCATTGATTCTGCCACAGTACCATTTCCTTACTAGGAGGAAGTCTACCTGAGTTGCCACTCTTGTATGTGATCTTGACTGTCTCCCTTTCTGAACCATGTTTTGGCTACTATCAAGCCATTTGCCAGATAGAAGAATAGAATGGTCTCTCCTTCTTTATTCCTGTTGCCCACCCATGTGGACCCAGGCAGTCCTCATATCCTGTTCTGTCAGCCCTGATATGTACATTCTCAAGCACCCATTATCACCACCAATTCCTGTTGTCCTGCTTTATCTAGTAGGTCCTGCAGCTGCTGTGGGGTATAGGCTGAGATTATGAATACTGCTCTATCATTACACTGGAGTCTGATTGCCATGAGTCTGTCACTAATTTTGATGATATCCCTCACTGCCTTCTGAAGCCTTTCTCTCACCACAATTCCCACACCATTTCTAGCCTGCCTCCTACTCCTGAGTATTATAGTCTGGATCCCAAGCCAAGTCACTTCACTGCACTGCCTGCCCTTCCATCTTATGTCTTAGATAGACAGGATGTCCAGCCTCCTCAGTATCATCATGTCACCCACTTCCAAGCTGCATCCTGTTAGATAACCTACATTAAGTCTAGCAATTCTCAGCTCATGTTTGGCAGGTTGATTGGTTTTACACCCAGCTTTTGCACAACAAAGCTATCCCAGGTAACCCAGGCTGGGAAACTAGACACTGGCCAGCCAGTAGATTATTGACCCAAGGCTGGGCTTTATGTCGGGGACACACTGGCCAGTAAGGGACATACACTCCTCCCAATGTTAGCATGTTCTCCTATGCTGAGGATACTGCGCACCACAATAGATATCCAAAATAGTTGGTATGTACAACTCTTCCCCCTATTGGGCACAATGTAGAGTCTGTGCTACTGCTCACAGATCCATTCATTGGTGAGTTTGAGACTGAAACACTTAGCATGTTTTTTTTCAGAAATAGGTGGAACCCCACAGAGACAAAGGGAGAGCATGCAAACTCCAAACAGGCATTGGTCAGAGGTCAGGATTGAACCTTGTATCTTGTGTATGGGAAGTGAAGAGCTTAAGCATTATGCCAACTGGTCTCAAAAAAGATGTTTTTTGTTTAGAAAAAAAAAGAAAGAAAGAAATCATGTCAAATTTAGAATTCTAAGCAAACTTTCTTCCCTTCCCCTTACAAAAAAAATAAAAACCAGTAAGAATACATATTTATATACAAAATTACATAAATAGTGTAATATCGGCAAGTACTGTTATACCTCTCAACTGCCCAGATTTTCGCAGAACATCCAGATTTTTGCCTCATATTTTAGGTCCATTCCTCATAAAATTTGTAATTTTCTGAATTTTTGTGGCAAATCACTGAGGACCAAATTCACTAAATAACAACAAGCAGTTGAGTTTCCGGCTTCATATCACAAAACCTTTTAGCCTAGCAATTTTCTACGTTTATAAGAGCAATATTTAAACATTGTCCCTATTTTGGGGGCTTTGTCCCCCCATTATTTTTGGGTTTGTCCATTTTTTTGTGCTAAGAGGTTAAGAGCAATGCAGGATAATGTTGGACTTTCTTACTTGTGGTATTGTTAGGTCACAAAGCTTTATTGCTAACTTTATCACAGATCTCATTTACTCACTCCGGTGGAGAAAACGAGTAACTAACTGGGCTTTCTGTGTTATAATATGCATCACTAGCTAGACGTTGCAGTTAGTTAAGACCCAAATACCACTTAACCAAATATTAGAAATAGTTCTAACTTTGTATGATCATTCTGCAATTACTGATATGGGCAAAGTTAAGTTAATGAACATAATGCTAAATGAAGCAGAGAAAATATACACTTAAAGCACATCTTTGTATTCCATAGCACTAAAATGACAGCACAACTGTAGCTCAATATTTAAAAGTGGAAATCAAAATGACCCTGGTTCTTATGAGGCAATCAGCATTACTGGAGTACAAAGTAAGTACTTTGTGATTACTACCACTTAATTTAAATGAGAATGGTGACTTCAGTCAGCATGGATTCATTACACAATGACCATGTACTATCAACTCACTTCAGTACTATTTTGGCTTTCCTGTACATGCTGTCTGCTGCCGACTTAGCTCTGGCAAGGCTTCTGACAGTATTTCACACTTGATATTACACACCAGATGAGACACAGTAACATCAATTGTTTTATAATAAATTGGGTTATAAACTGGTTAAATAAATGCAGTCTCTTAGTCAAGACAGATAACACTATCTACTTGGGTTTTCCACAGGGGTCAGTACTGAGCCCCCTATTTATTTAACTTGGTCATTGGTCATGTTATCCAATATAGCATGAGGACCAACTATTTGTAGTAAGTTTGCTGAACATAATAAACTGGAGCATCCATCACTGAACATATTCTTCATATTTGCATATCCCCCCTGCTGCACCATTTTACTTTGTGTCCCCGGTACTGTTTCCTGTGGTTGGGACCATACCTGTTGCAGGTAGGGAAGGTGAAGAGGAGTGGAGCAGCTAGCAGTATTCCTGCATGCCAGGGATTTTTCTGTTTGACCTAATTGGGAGGAGCTTGTGATATCACAGGCATCACTGTATATAATGGCAGTTAACTCTGGCTGCACCTCAAGCTGAGACTGAAACAGGTCCAATGTGATCAGTGATCTACCCTGGTTAATACATTTAAAATAAACTATATGGCAAAGCTAACAGCAATCTGCCCCATGACAGTCATCCCCCATCACTGGGGATAGTTCTTTAGCATAGACTGAGGCCTTTTCCTCCCTGCTCATTGGGGATGTGTCTTTGCAGACCACAACATTTCTTTTGCTTATCTGGTCATGCTCAATGTGTCCCTGAATCACCTACACCCTGCTCAAGGCCAGTCATCATGCAAAATCAGTTAACATGCTGCAGAACGTGTTTCTGAGTCCCAAAGATGATTAGATGATGATTAGTATTATTATTATTGTTATTATTATTACATTTGCTAACTCTTAAGCTGCATTTAAGCTTAAAGAATACCAATAAAATTCTCATGTTGATTAATGTTAGCACTGCTTTAAATAGAAGATGAAGAATACCAAGGTATTGTTTTGTTATCCTTAGGAAATATAATGATATAATCGGAATGATTTCTAAATCCAATTCACTGACCTGCAGAGCATTGCTGATAACAGCCTTTGCCATACATCATTCAGCATGAATGAGCAATCATCTACAACTGGTATGGGACAAATGTAGTCTTTGTGAAAAGCACTAGTAAGCCCTACTCCTTACGCCTTAATACATCACTGCATCAGTTAACACGTGCTGTGCAAGTTAACACAAGAAATAGATAGCCTTATAACAAAAAAAAAAAAAATTGCAAAATAACATTATAAGTTATATACTTAGCAAAAAAAGAGTCCCACACTCAGTTCTCATTTCAAAGAACAGAATAATGTTTTATTAATTCACCCATTAAAATCTTTGCTGCTAACACAAGATAAAGGGATTGCTGTAGTAGTGCCACATATACAGAAATAGGATACCAAAAATTATAACTGTAACTTATTTTTATAATCCATTGTCTGTATCACAAAAAGCTTCACCTGCTGGGTTACCTGCATTTTTGCTAGATTGTTTTAAGTCATACTCTTATCCACAGTGGGGATGCTTTATTTGTTCATTCAAGCTGAGTCTTCACAACCAAGTAGCAACTCCCCAGATGTGGACACCCTACAGTAGTATACTGATTTATTATAAAATACCAGCACTAAATAACTTAAATGAAATCAAAATGTAATGGTTTGGTCCCAGTGGAGCAGACTATCCGTTAGTACTTGTAACTCTACTCAGTCACAGTTTCTGGGGTTCACTCCTTACGTCTGAACCTAATCTAGAACCTTCCCATTGTCTGAGATGTGACTAAAGCATCACAGTGCAGCATCATGCTCAAGGCCATAGGAATTTTTATTTATATGCCTTATCCATTTAACCACCCCCAAAACATCAGTGGGCAATGAATGGCATGAAGCTGTTATAGCTGTCAGCACATGCTGCAGGTACTTGTAAGCAGAAGATTCATGTTCCAGTATCGCCCCCAGAGCTTCTATCCCACCCCCCCCCCACCCCCGGAACAGGTGAGTTGTTAAAATGCAATTGCCTTTTCTATCCCCTCAGGTAGCTTCTCAAATGCCAGACTCACAAGTGGAATTCAGACCAACTGGATTGCCTTTAGGGATTCCTCAGTTTATGCAATGAAGTTGACTGCAAGAAAATGCTACCTAAAATCTTTAAAAATCTTTAGTGTTATACATTGTGTTTTGACATGCAACACTGATACTCTATTGCTACCAAATAAAGTAAGATTGACTAATTCCAAATGTTTTACTTTTATGGGCAGAAAAAAAAAACTAAAAACATTTTTGTCTGAAATAAATGATTTTTAGACAGCCATATTGTTCAGTGTTAGAATAATGATATGTGACTTTGTCATGTAGTGTTTTACCTTGATTATGTTCCAGATGACTGTCAAATGAGTAGCAGACTGGTGCTGTAATAGCAGGCCTGGCAGGGATGGCTGTAAATAACAGCTAACTTCTAACTGGCCCATCTTTCCAGGAGAAGGTTGGCAGCATCACTCCAGAATAGAGCCACCTGAGGAATGGCTCAGTACTGCAGCTGCAGTAGCTGGGACTCAGATGGCATGGTCACATGGGTTTTGAAGCATGAAACTACATTGTGTCCAGAACTGTGAGGACTGCACCAGAATTTCTAACCATTAGGATTATTGGGGCATAAAAGATCATCTTTCAGCACTTATGGAAGATGGTCATAAGCATGTGCTAGGATGGTGGTGGCCAGAAGAAAGGAATGAATAGACCAAGAGAGGATAGAATCTTTATGGTCTTCAAACAAGAATGGTCAGAAGAATTAAAAATAATATGAATAATAAAGATAAGGACATTGTTCATTATTCTTCACCTGCATATAGTTCTGTATGTTAAGTTAAGATATTTTAAACTCTTTCAAACATGAATAAAGTCTAATTTATGAATTGATAGAACTCTGTTTGTTTCACCACAGATAGTATATAAGGGATCACTGTGGTCAAAATGTTTAAAACGAGAAAGATGACAAATGCAATTGTTGTACCATCTCTCAACCATAAAGCAGCTGCAGGAAGAATTGTATGTCAGGGTCTTTTTTCCCACCCCCTACCCAAACAAGTGAAGAGCCCCCTGCACCCTTTGTCTACTATAACTAGAACTCAGGATACTGCATCATACTGAAAAGGGTGGTTCCCCCAATCAGGGAATTTGGAAAAAGAGGTTTTAATCAAAAATTAGTGCTTCTTTGCAAGACCTGTGATGATCAGGTATGAGTGATAAGGAGCTATGGAAAATGGCAAAAATAATTTCTAAAATGATGTCCTGCTTTTGCCCCAATCATTTGTCTGCATTAACCCTGTCTGCAGTATATTAACATCATTGGGGGACTCAATGATTGCTCCTAATTTACAATCATCAGCGAACTTGGTCAGCCACATGCCGTCCAAGTTTGCCTGATCTTCTGAGAAATAAAATCCAAACAATATGGGTCCAGCACAGAAACCTGTGGCATGCCACTGGTGACTGGTCTTTTGCTAGGGGTAAAGTCACCCACTTAGACAGCATGTGCCCTAATGGTGAGCCATTTGGCTACCCATTTGGTAATATAGGGGTTATTTCCCAGTTGGAAGAGTTTCTCTATAATACCTGAATGGGAGATTGTGTCAAATACCTTGGCTAGGTCAAGAAATGTGATATGCACTGTCTTTATCTTATCCAGGTCCTTGGTGACTTTCTTGAAAAAAGTCAACCATGTTTAACAGGCATGATGCACCTTGATGGAATTATAAAATCCTTAGATCTAGATGTGATGCATTTACTTCTAAGATGTGCCACAAAGAAGGATTTCCTTACTACTATGGATACGTGGTGGTCAAAGTTCAGATTGTTATCAACTTGAGTATCCAGATCACTTACCACTGGGTCTACAGTTAGGGGATTGCTGCCTATAGTGTAATTATCAGGGATGCCAGCTTTCCCGAAGGGAATAATACTTTTTTTTTTTGGATTTAACTTTAATCCGTGGCTTTGGCACCAATCATTTCTCTGTGATTCCAATAGTAGTATGAGCAACTGATCTCATAAAAAAGAATTTACAGTCTTATTTAAATATGCTACCAATACACGTAACTCCATATGAAATGCACAAGGAGTCAATGCTGGGCACATTGTGAGTGCTGCAAAGAGCACTTTTGGTTAACATCAAAGATTGAAACAATACTAATTTCACTATCTTTAATCATAGTTTTATTTAGGAATGGGATCCATTTTCATCATAGTATTAGAAACCCAAAAGACCTGGAGAAATTAAACTGGCAAATATTTCTTCTCTGTTAATGTCGAACAAGACAGACTGGTTTATAAAAAATCTATTTTCTTACCTTGATTATGCTAGAAGCCAAAAAAGCACTCATTTTAGGATGGAATTGCGCAACTCACCCTATATTCAGAAAGACCTACTTCAGCTAATGAAACATCGCTACTTCAAGAAGATATTTACCTACCAGCCTAATCATATCATTTATCATACAGTAAACTGCTTCCCATGATACCATCAGGAAGTGAGTAATACCATGAAGACACTATAGAGAGTTAAATGCATTACAGAATCATTACAGTTTTAGTTCCTATATTCTGGCTTTTTAGAGTTAATGACCTTTATATGGTTGGGTTACTGTAAATAACTATGACTTGTTTAATTGAGATATAATTAATCGAAAAAATTCTAAAACTTCAGGGATCTTTACCTCAAAACAGTGGCATTCCTGAAGTCACAGCACACAGAAAGAATTCTGTATTGCAGCATTGACCCCCCAGCACCCTGAATATGGACATGATCCCTGCCATCAAGTACCCACCGATGTGTCAACAAGCCAACACTTCCTAATTTCTATATGTACACACTCTGAAGTTACATAAACTCAGAAAAGAGGGGAAAAAGTGGAGAAAAACACGTAAAATTCACTCCTTCTTCTCTAGCTATGCAAACATAATGCAGTTAATAAGTGACATAGGGAGTCCTGACCAAAGAAACTTCAAATATTATAGGTCCATACCAGTATATTAGGCTAACCACCACAGGGGCCTTTTTAAGCCTAGCTATGCATCCCAAATGAATCTGACTTAAGATTATTAAGATGTACATATAGTCCAGGGCCTGGATGGTCAAACATTTACAGGCTGCCTCTGTCCACATTCACTGGTCCAACTTATGCTTGAATTGGGTTGGGGAATATATCTATATATATATATATATATATATATATATATATATATATATATATATATATATACACACACATATATAAACATATATATATATACATACACATGTATATGTGTATATATGTATACATACATATATATATGTATATATATATATATATATATATATATATATATATATATATATATATATATATATTTTTTTTTTTTTTGCGGCAATCCTCCTCTAGCTATTGAGTTTTGCCTCCTAGCTGCTATACTCACCATCTCTTCCTCCCCTGAGCAAAAAGCAAAAGCCCTATGACTCATTTGTTTTTGGGGCTTGGAAGAAGCACAATGGGAGCAGTGCCATCATTCCAAATTGGAGATGATTTTCCTTGCAGCATTAAGTTCCCACAGGTGTTCATTAGTATCAAAGGGGTTGGCATACAATGGGCATCTGCAATGCATGCCATGCTCTATGTGATGTTTTCAAATTTCTCATCCCCCCACCCCTTTTTAGACATGAAATTCCATGTGATCTCTGGTCTTTTCTGGGAATTCTGCCATGGGAAATGTACCCATACACACATGCCCCTCCCCAAAAGGAGAGATAAGCATGTTTAAGCTGCATCTTTCTACTCCTTCCCCCACCAAATCCAACAGCCATCCAAGCTACCAGTCAAACTGATGTTGCCTGTGTTGTACTCGGGGCTTTTGTTATCTATGCCAACAGAAATGTCTATGAGAAGTCTGGAAAAAATTGCAGCAAACCCTGTTTAGAGTTAGCACAAGGGATTAAGGATATGATGTATTAATAGGCTATTTCTTGTAGACCAGGGTTTGATGCCCTCAGGCTTCATTTGCCTACTGTGTGACTCTGAATAAACTACTTAACCCTACAGTACTCTGGGGCATTTTAAAAACTGGGCTGGGCTTTTTACTGATTTTTGGAACACCTGCCTATTAACTACCTTTGAACATATTACAGAATGGTTCAAACATTTTACTTTTACACCAAAAAGCCTGTGTGTGTGTATATTACTTGCATGAAATGTTCCTAAACATACTGACATGAGGACGAATGTTCCTCTTTTTTTCTGTACTCTTTCTATACTGAGAAGTTACAGTGACTTATCAAGTCACATATCAAGGTATACTTCCAACCCTAGCAATTTATTACCACCATTATAATTATTTCACCAAACTCCTTAGAAATATTTTTCATACAAAGTGAGATAGATCCAGGTAGCTTACTCCTACTAGAAAGTTTTAATGCTGGGAAATCCATAGAAACATTAATAAAGTAAAAGTTTGTTGTTTATTTATGCATATTGTTTCTTTTAACCAAGGAAGATGTAGACAAATATCAAATACAGCAAGATATATTAAAGTAACAGTCCCTCCCTACTAGCAGCATCTTTTACAGTAATACAGCATTTTTATTTCTCTAATTTCTCTAATGTGTGAGTAAATACTACATGCTATATTTCTAAAGTTAGAGAACTTCTCCATGGAGAGAGTAATCATAAACCTCTTCTCAATGCTGGAAGTGTCATCCTCGCTATTCTCTTTACTAATATAATCATCTCCTAGATCACTGCACGTTGTAGAGAGGGAAATGTCTCCTGGGGCAATTTCAGCTGAATCTAGTACATTTTCACATTCAGACACTCAGACTAGTATCTGTGACAATCACATTCTTTACTTTCTAAACTTCATGCAGTTTTTTGCATTCCCAGTTTTATTAATTTTGCATTTTGTAGGTGACTATAAATGTTTGTATCTCAAGTGAACTATTAGCATAGCTGCTGCAACAAAAAAACAGATCAATGTATAAGCTGTCAGAAATGTTTTAAGCCTACCATAACAGCTAAATATCTAAAGCAGGAAACACTAGTAAATATACACACATGCACGCACAGACACACACTTACATACACATGCATGCATGCATACTGAGCACATGTATACATACATGCACAAATACACATCACCTCTTGTTTGAAATAAAAGGGGAGTATTTTGCTATTTACTTAGAGCAAGAAATGAACCGATGCTTCATGTCATTTAGAGAAGAAATTATTCCTGTATGTCAATAATTAAAAAAAAAAATGCTCTGAGTGGAAAATTTTGGCTAGGAAACAAAAATAACCCTTTTATACTACATGTTCAGCAATGAAAATAAGTTTAATACTGAACCAATAGCAAAATGTGAGCAATTGCACAGTACATAACTCATATTTGTTTTGTAGACTATGGAAACTATGAGAGTGCCTTTGCTGTTTTCTGGTTTTGCAGCATGTGTCCTAAGCATCTCAAAGGTGGAATTTACTCAGCTAGTCAGCTAGCAGACCAGCTGTGTACATTACATCACAGGCTACAGGAAGGCCTCAGTAGGCCTTTGGCCTACTACTAATAAACAAGCTTCAAGTTCTTGTTCATGTATTTCCAGCAGCCGGTGGATTATTTTTAGCTTCACATTCCTCTATTATCAACCCCTAGAGCTTACTGCTTACGCACTCTATACAGCTGTGAACATTAGAAGATGGCATCTGAATTTCCATTCACTTAACCCTGTCACATACCTTTGCTAAGAGCCACAAAGTCCAGTACAGATCCGGATAATTTATAAGCCAAGTGACTTGTGGCTTTCACTGCATACCTCTAATTGCAGCAACATTTGCTAAACATGTCAGATGAGTCTCAGTGAGCAAGTAACTTAGCATTAAGTGACATCACCATTCTCAGTAGGATTTAACAGCACTCAGTCTTAGTAGCACTTGTCACGCAAACACAACAGCAGCAAGATTGGAAGTTCCTTCAATGTCATAAACAGTCAAGCATCGGTAATAATTAGATTTTTATTTAACCTATCCGGAAACTTGCTCATTCATCTTTTGCAGTATTCTGTTTGGATCAGACATAAAAATTGATTACATTAGGCAAGATTTTAAAACTAGAGCCAGACAATATCTCTGTAAATATATTTAAAAATCAAAGCAGTTGTCTGCAGAGCTTCCTCTCTCACTTTCTACAATTAATCTAAAATGTTTCAAAGAATCAGTCAATAAATAAATGTTTTATACATGTATAGTTCGTAACCCAGAGACTGCCCATGCTATGGAATAGACTTCCCATACATGTCAAGCAGAGCACCTCACTGGACCTCTTCAAGAGGAATCTTGATGAGTTGATGGGAAATAGGAAATTCACCCCAGGGATCACTCCAGTGGCTCTACTCGACAGAGGCACTGGGAAGTAATTTTGGGTGGCATGATGCCAGGGTAATTCTATGAGCTAGGCTTGTAAAGGGTCCAGGGCCATTAGCCTAGTACACACCCATGAACCTATGAACCTATGAATATATGTCAAATGCACTAATGTTCAAATACAAACTAATAAAAGAATATTGATCAAAACTCAACCTACTAAAACAATCTAAAAGTGAAATAAGATAGTTATATTGGTCAAAAGTACCACCACTAACCTCAAGCATAATTTGCTGATTAGTGGTAGTGCTATGGAAGTTTTTTTTTTTCCTAAGGTAAGGTCTAGGGTTATAGTTAAGATTAGGGGTAGGGTTGGTATTAGCACACATTCATAAGGTGGTGCCAGGGTGGTAGGTTGCAGTTAGGGGCAGGGCTATGGTTAGGGTGTGCATACATTAATAAGGTGGTGCAGGGGGACTTTGCCCCCTCTCTGGCACCTTAATTTAATCCATACACAATAAATCTAGCCCCTTACCTAGCCCTCACTCTAATCATTATCAGCAAACACTTAGACATGCACACACTCCCATATCTTTTGCAGAAATTGTTCATATTTTCAAAAGTTTTGGCATTAACATGCAAATGCCACTCTCACCTTACCAAAACAAATTTGATCTCATTCCTTTTGGCATCTCCTGCATTCAACAAAACACACATTTACACATTTGGCATTCGTTTAGCTACACTTTCAACAAATTGAATGTAACCCTTATATATGTGTGGATGACACAGTGTCTGAATTTCATACATATTATTTTTAATTTATTTATTTATTTTAATATTTTTGAAGTAAAATACTTCATCCTAAGTATAAACAAAAAGATGGAAAAAACAAGTATTAGATATCTGAAAGCACAATAAATTAAGTGTAAGATGAATACAATTTTGAGCCTCCCAGAAGCTATGGCTTAGCATTATTTCACACTGACAAATGTGCATGGAAATCAGAAAACTAACTTTTCATTTCTATGAAGTTTACCTCCTTTACTCTACACCTCCAGCATCCCTCAGTCATGATTCCCTTTTCACATAGCCGTGTTATACTGTGTTACAGTATTATTGCTGCTAAGCTGCAATTCATCTTATCGCATAGCCATGTTATACTGTGTTATAGTATTATTGCTGCCATGATGCCGTTCCTCTTATCGCATAGCCATGTTATACTGTGTTACAGTATTATTGCTGCCATGCTGCAGTTCCTCTTAATATGGTCTCCATACCTCTGAGTTGTTAGCATTGAACCCCTAAGAAGGAACTGTGCTATTTCAGAAATATTATCAGTTGCTGTTCTTTGTATGAAACATAAACCACCACCAAATGAGAGTGTGTATGAATTGCAATGAGATAGATAACACTATCAGTGGTTGGTTTTCATATTTAAAAGAGGGTGAAAGAAACTCCAGAGCAGTTTCTGTTCTATTCTTATGATTAGATCAGTTCTACCTTGCTTTACACAATGTAGATCCTGAGTAGTCCATATGGGTTCTGCTAGAGGAATGTTAATGAAAAAAACACATTTGTCCAAAGTCATCCTAAGCCTGTTGAAGAAAACAAGCCAAGGACCTCATTTTCAATGGAAAAGTGCTTCATTTTGTTATAATATTGCAGTCTGAATTCCATAAATGTCCATCTTCTTGGGTGACAGTCATGGCTAGCTAGGGTATGTAGATAGAGTTGGAGATGGCCAGTGGAGTGCCATATGATCACAGCTGCTTGCAAAATGCTGACAAAGTACTAAGTCAGCAAAACAGTTGTGGATATGTCTTAATTTTAAAGCTAGGTTTGGCATTGGGTTGGCATTATGTAGGCTGTGTGTGTGTGTGTGTGTGTGTGTGTGTGTGTGTGTGTGTGTGTGTGTGTGTGTGTGTGTGTGTGTGTGTGTGTGTTAGACAATGGCTGAGGGAGAACAACAAAGATAAGAAAGAGAAAGTATAAACATTTCAGAAGCCGAAGCTTCATGAGAAGGAGAATTGGCCGTGTATAATACTATGTGAGTGAAACAAACACAGAAACATCAAAGTAAGTAATAAAAACAAAATACAATGGTCTCTGTGTGTGACCTGTTAATGGAGACTCTATAGCCTGTATTAAATGCACTTGACTGACATCAGTCAATGAACTTGAATAGAGGCAACACTGCCAGGCATCATGCTTTAAACCAAGCTGTAGAAGAAAAGTCACTGGCTTGACTACTTTACTTTGTTTCTGCAAGAGATTTGAAAAAAAAAAGTAGTGAAGTGACTGACCAAAATACTCGTCATTTTCTACAAGTAAGTACATCATATTGCAAGTAAGTGCAAAATGGGAGAAAAAGAACTGGAAGAAAAGCAGTGCATTAGACACTTCTTCTTTCGGCTTTTCCCATTTAGGGGTCACCACAGCAGATTACCTGTCCACTCATGATTGGCAGTGGAATTTTACGGTGTTGAGTTGCCAGCCCGGCGCCCAACCTTCCACAGAAGGCACACACACATTCACACACTCATGCTTAGAGCCAGTTTAGAGTGTCCAATCCACCTACAGCATGTCTTTGGGATGTGGGAGGAAACCGGAGCAAACCCATGGGACCACAGGGAGGACATGCAGACTCCGCACAAAAAGCACCCCAGCCGAAAATCGAACCGGAGAACCTCTTGCTGTGAGGCAGTGACTCTAATCGCTGCATCACCATGGCTGCCCTACTAGTGCATTAGACACTGAGATCTGCAAAATAATTTTTGAAACACTCCTGTCAGAGAACAAAAACAGAATGGCATACAACCCACCCTTCCTTACAAATTGGAAGGTAGAGGAAAAAGCATAATATAAAGCATTATTATCACTTTAATTGCTGAACCAATCATAATATAGAGCATTATAAGTGGGTTGCCACTCAAAGCTTAAGAGGTGAATCTTGGCATCCATGTGGAGGAAACATAGTTTTTCATTACAGTCGGTGAGCCAGTCATAATTCTTTATAGTAAATGTAGATTTATCTGTTGTAAGTACTACTAATTAGTGAAAAATTAGATTAAAAAAAATATATGTTCTACCAGCTTTGAAAGCTGCTAAAGCAGAGGAGAAGTATTTGAAGTTGTACATATTCCCTGTGTAAGGGAAGCAGTCATAACCAACGTATTGGGTGTACTTTATCAGTTAGCATGTAGAAATGGGAGTTGAAACAAAGTCATTTCATACCATGATACTTGCTACTGTTTTCTAGTTAGTGTTGTCTAATTTTAGTACAGACTAAATGTTAGTAGCACCTAGGGGGTGCTTAAAAATCCTCTAAGCATTGTTATGACCAGGTCTCACTCTTTATTAGTGCTTAACCAGGATACTATTTAACCATTTTTTAGTGTGATCACAGCACTTCATGCATACATATATTTACAGGCCAGGTTTTGATGAGGGAGAGAAGGTAATCAGTCAGAAATCACCACTATGAGTATAAATTCTAATAAGGACAATAAAAAAGACAGCTGGAAGAAAAGTTGAGCACGTGCAGGATACTCTACCGATTGCAGATATTTGCAAAATATGTGTGAGCTGCTTCTGTGAGAGCAAAAAAAGGCATCATACCCCACACCTGCACCTCTGTCACAGTGAGGCAAGTGAAAAGCACAATAAAAATAGCTAAAATAAAGGCAGTGTGTGTGTGTGTGTGTGTGTGTGTGTGTGTGTGTGTGTGTGTGTGTGTGTGTGTGTGTGTGTGTGTGTGTGTGTGTGTGTGTGTGTGTGTGTGTGTGTGTGTGTGTGTGTACGAGTGCATACAGAATTTAATACTAGTAGTTGCACTCAATAAGGGCAATTCTGAGGATCATCTGCTTCACATCAGATTATCTGCCCCTCACAATCCATTATTTTCACTCATTTTGGCCAGCAGTATGTTGTTTTTATGGCATCATTAATTTCAGTCAGCATGGAGGAATAAATACCCATAGTGAACTGTGTTTTTCTATAGCTCCAAGGGACAGCATCTTACAAGAGAACAGAGACTAAGTGAATCTTAAAGGAATCTGCACTGAATGAAATTTCACTGCTGTCTAGTTCATAATGTTAACACAAAGCATATGTGGAATGTGTTATCCCAAATTACTTTGTTGCTTTGTGCGCATATATTCTATTTTCCTGAATGCATTGACTTTAGTCAGCATTGAAAGGACAGGATGCTTTGGACAAGGCATGGCTTTGAGAAGAGTGCTTGTATGCTGGTGAGGGAAAGGTTGGGAGGGTGGCCTAATGGTTAAGGTGATTGTCTTGCAAACACAAGGTGCAGGGTTTGCGTTTCCCAAAGGATAATTGGCTAGGCTTAAAATAGCTCGCAAGGGCAGTTTGCCTAGTACTAATCTATGAACTTGGAATATTTTTGATGATGCTACTTCTGCTGCTGCTGAAATGTTAACAGCTAGTTCCAGGAGGATTTCAATTTATAGTGTCTGATTCATTCTGAGCATGAATGCTCATTGAAATTTTGGTGCATTTTTTAACAGTGAGGCTGCATTGCTACTGTGTGAATTTCTAATCATTCCCAGGTTACCTCAGCCATAAGTGCTTTGTGAATAATTGTCAAAGTTAACCATTTGTATTTCTTGGCATAATTACAGTTTATAATGTACTTATAACTCTAGACATGATTATAATTCACAGTTTATACTGCAGCTCCTGTAGGACACTAACAGTTTGCTACAGTCTTATTTTACTAAAGCTGCATGATCATATTGTACAGGAAATGATGTTAAGGTAATAGTCTATTGCATTGTTGCATTGTTCAGATCTATTTATTGTAATGGGTCAGACCTAAGGGAATAATTTCATGCATGCTACCAACCTTTATTCTCACTGTGCTCAAGTATTTGTTCTATGTTCAGCCCTCAACAAGTCCTTGCAATTCTCTCAAGATGAGTGTAGATGGGCACTTCAAGAGTAAACGTAGTACCATAGACACTAGCTGTATAAATATCTGAGAGCAGCTTTGAGTCTTAGTATTATAGCATGAGGAGTCGTCTGCATTATAAGACAGCACTACTTTGTAATGACTGACATCCAAAAGCTACATGCCTCAACTGTATCATGCATTCCTTTAGTTCCCCTACTTCCTTTAGTACCCCTGCTACTCCTCTTACTTCCTATAGTACCCCTGCTACTCCTCTTACTTCCTTTAGTACCCCTGCTACTCCTCTTACTTCCTTTAGTACCCCTGCTACTCCTCTTACTTCCTTTAGTACCCCTGCTACTCCTCTTACTTCCTTTAGTACCCCTGCTACTCCTCTTACTTCCTTTAGTACCCCTGCTACTCCTCTTACTTCCTTTAGTACCCCTGCTACTCCTCTTACTTCCTTTAGTACCCCTGCTACTCCTCTTACTTCCTTTAGTACCCCTGCTACTTCTCCCATATGTCCTCACTATCTATGAGAATCAGTTCAACCTAGGATTTCACTACCCTAAATTCCATACCTCCTCCCTACCAGCATTAAACAAATATGAACACTTCTCTACTCCCCATTCATCCAGCTCCACTGCCCCTAAATACTACCAACCCATTAGATCCAATCACACCACCCCAAAAACCAAACATTACCAAAAACTCTTATATAAAATAATTAAACTCATAGCTAACCTATGCTACGACCTCACAAACCATAGGGACATCCACCCAAACCCTGGCCCAGCCTTAACTGCTGCACCTAGCTCCCACACTAATAATCCTACCAATATTACTCTGTGTAATAGGTCCCCAACTCATTCCTAGCCTGCCATCTAAACATCAGAAACTTAAATAATAAAGTTCCCAACCTGCACACCCTCTTAGCAGTTCATTCCTCAGACATATTATGTCTTACTGAAACCTGGCTAAAATCTGCAACTAAAGATAATGAGGTAATACCCCCAGGGTATCAAATACCTAGACTAGACAGAGCCAATAGGAAAGGTGGTGGGGTTGCTGTACTCTACAAATCTAACCTAACAGTTACAGCAGATACCCAACAACCACCCTGAGATAATAATGCTGAAACCCTCACTACCAAACTTCAAATTAACAAAAACAAATGTAGATATATTGTTCATGTCTACATTCCCCCAGGTAAAAATGTTAGCACACTAGAAGACATCCTACAATGGTTATCTAGTAACTACCCCCAATAAACCATAGTTCTTAGAGACGTTAACATCGATTGGAGCTCCTGCTCCTCAGAATTTCCTACTACCCACATTAACCTATATGGATTTTCACAGGTCATTTCCACTCCCACTAGGCTTAATAAATCTAATAACAAAGAAAGTACCATAGATTGGATACTTATCAATGGCCATCCTCAGTTATACAGGTCCGGGACTCTGCCCGATGACCTAAGTGACCACTGCCTCATCTATATAATTAAGCACAAAGCTGATAACCCCCAATTACCCACTTACAAAACAATAAGAACCAACAAAAACTTTAACCTTACCAACTTCCAAACTTAGCTCAGAGCATGCAACTGGTCTCTCCTAAAACTACTTCCACTGGATGATGCAGTGGAATACTTCACTAACAAATTCCTTGCAATACTCAACTCGCATGCCCCTACCTGCTCCATCAGAACCAAAACAAAAACAGCACCTTGGGTCTCAAAAGACGCTAAATCTAAAATCATACTTGGAAATAAAGCATGGGCCACTTGGCGTGCTACAAAAGACCCACAACACCAATTTAGATCTAGACAATTAAGGAACAATACCAAAAAATCTATTATCCTTGACAAGAAAAACTTCTATTACCATCTGCAACAGAAAAACCATAATAAACCCCAAAAGTTCTGGGCTGGTATAAATAAGCTACTTCACCTAGGACATACTTCTACTCCTCCCCATTGGCTTCTACCCATAAAGTACCGGTAGACACTGCAGATATCTTCAATAGCTTCTTCACAGAAACTGTCTAGTCCCTGGCCAGCCAGCTCACTCTCACCTCCTCTATCTTAGATAATGACACACCTAATACCCCTCCCTCCTTTAGCTTTCAACCGGTTCCCATCACTCTAATCCAAAGTCTTATCGAGAAATTAAAGCCTACCACTCTTGTTGCTGACCTCCTCCCTGCAGAGTATTTGCAAAAGGCTGCTGATGTCATAGACTACCTTATCTCAGTCTTGATAAATAGAACCCTATCCGAAGCCTCCATCCCCTCAGTTTGGAAAGTATCCCATATTATACCTCTACATAAAGGCAGTAGCTCCATAGAACTATCAAACTTCAGACCCATAGCCATTCTATCTCCACTAGCTAAAATAATGGAAAAATGTGTCCATAAACAACTCCTGCACCACCTAATTCAAGGTAAGCTGCTGTCTGACTCTCAGCATGGCTTTAGGCCATTCCACAGCATCACCTCAGCTCTTCTCTCTTTCTCTAATGTCATTAACCATAACTGTAATAACAACCTACTTTCCTCTGCTTTCTTTCTAGCTCTATCTAAGGCCTTTGATATGGTTAACCATCAGTTACTCATCCATACCCTGAAAGCTTTCTCCTTAGACTACCACTCTCCCCAATGGTTTCAATCCTATCTATCTGGACATCAACAGGCATTCCTATGGCAAGATAAGCTATGATCCTGTCTACCCATCACTGTAGGAGTCCAACAGGGCTCAATACTAGGACCCCTTCTGTTCTCCATGTTTATTAATGTCCTCCACACCATTATCCCTAAAGCAGCATGTATTCAATTTGCATATGACTCCACACTGATCTGCTCAGCCACCTCACAAGCAGATCTACAGTCTTTAACCCAGAGTACTTTCAATATTGTTGAATATTGTCTCACTAATTGCCGTCTGTTACTAAACCCCTAAAAAATCAAAGCTGCTCCTTTTCACTCCCACTCGTAGGTCCAACCCTCCAACCATTACCATAATGTCTAATAATGAGACCATTATCTCCCCTGGAGCCCAAACCGAGCTCCTGGGAGTCATAGTAGACAATAACCTTACATTTGATGCACGTCAATCAAACCATCTAAACCATAAACAAAAAACGTGGATCCCTATACAAGTTCTAACCTTTCCTCACTCCTCTTGCTAGAACTGCTATTGCCCATTCTCATCTCCTATCTACGCTTCTTTACACCTCCCCTCTACTCACAAACTTGCACATAACTGAAATTAACAAATTATCCTGCTGTTATAACCACATCGCTAGATTTACCACTGGTTCAGCCTATAGGTCACACCACTGTCGCAATCTAAATCTTCTAGGAAGGCTTGAACCACCTTCCCTACTACAGATTAAGCAGCTCATAGTAGCTCATAAAGCTCTCTACAACCCTGATAATACACCAGCACTCAAAAATATCATCAGCCCATGTAGTAATCACAGAATACTTCATTCATCCAATAGAGTATTGATCCAAACAATCAAATGCAACAACACAGCTGGTGATGCCTTGTTTGCCAACTCGGCTGGTAAAACCTGGAATCAACTCCCTGCTGACCTTCCTCTTGAACCCTCAGTTATACTATTCAAAGAAAATCTCAAAAAATGTTTTAAATCACACTGGCTATGCCCTTGATCTAATCCTGACTAGCATCATCTCTGTGTCTCAAAGACTCTAACTCAATTGTATAATGCATACTAAGTGTCCTAATGAAGAATTTCATAATTCTATCTTCTATAATTTGTCCTACATTTGTATAGTGCTAATTTCTGATTTAAAAATTTGTATAAACAGTGTGTCTCGTGTATTCTATCAACTGTCTGTCTGTTGTATTGTATATATCACATTACTGTGTAGAGCTTTTCTCCCTGGGCCTCTGCTGAAAATTAACATGTATCCAGTTGGACTATCCCGGTCGACGAATGTAAAATAAATAAAAAATAATAATTTACCACCACCCCTCCCCAACCACCCCAGAGTACTATATTTGGCTCAAACTTCCCTGAGTTTGTGAACACTGCACATCAGAATCAAAAAGAGAAGCTCACATCCTCAGACAGCAGATATACACCATGGTAGTTCTGCCCTTTTTGGTAACTGCCTATTGTCAGGTTGCCTTCTCCACTATAGATTAACAGCTGCATGTATTCCTTCATACCCTAGTGAGTGTTTTAACAATGAAAGCATCAACACTGATATAACATTATGGGGACTCTGGTTAAAGGCCAGTATGTCAGGGTTGCCAGGATGGTCTCAGAGGACAATGATTTTCAAAAAGAATGTGAGACTTTAAAGGGCATGATAGTCAAAAGAGGGTATCCCCCCGTTTTGTTAATACTATTGAGAATGAAGTTAAACACAAAAGGCACACTGGGTACATTGTTAAACTGCTATGTGGCAACACTGAGTCTTTTGGGACCCCTCGTTTAGACCATGATAGGTACTCTAGGGCCTTGACTATACCTTATACACTTGATTTTTACGGCATGAGGAAAATAATTGAGAAATGTTGGGAAATTTTTGTTATGGATGATGAGAGTATTGGGATCCTTGGTGATAAACCAGTTGTGGTTTATAAAAAAGACATCTGTTTTGAGGGCCTTTTGGAAAATAATTCAAGGTCTTTAAAAATGGGGGTTGTTTTAAATGTGGTAGGTGTGCTCACTGCCTGTCTATTGTGGACAGACGGGAGATTTTTATTAAGAACTATGGGTTTATTTACCCAAAGAAAAGGTATTACTGTTTTTCAAAAGGAGTTGTATATATTGCTTTGTGCGACTCATGTGATGGATTTTATGTGGGTAAAACTAAGAGGGCCCTCAAGCAACGGATTTATGAACATGGCTATGAAATTAGACAGAAAAACAACAAAAATGCATTGTACAAGCATCTAGAGTTGTTTCCTTTGTACAAGTTTAAGTTTTGTGCCATTGATCATACTGACCTGGGTTCAAGGGGTGGTCAGTTGTAAGAGTTTTTGGAACTTCTTGAATTAAAGTGGCAAATTAAACGTAATGCCAGTACAAAACCTGGGCTAAATGACAGGGTCAGTATCATAGCTCTACTAAAACTGATGTCTTTGTATTTTTTATGAGTGATTACCAACTAACAATGAGTGGTTTTGTGTTGTGGTTCTTTTAAAAGGGGTTGTACCTTGTCATGTCATTCATTGTTAATTTCCTGGAGGAAATGATGTAATTAATTTGTATGGTGGGATGGGTTATTTAAGCAGTGTTTTGCACTTTGTATTTGTATTCTGATGAAGTCAGTGGACTCTGACGAAAGCGCTTAATTGAATAAAGAAGAGTTTTCCTTTTACCCGGATCTGTGGTATTGTTGGCTGCCTACTTCTTTATCTGTTTTTCTACAGTCTATCATGGGGACTCTGCAAGAAAATAACTTCTTAATTTTATTTAGAACATCAGTAACAGTTCTTGTGCCTTGGCATTCTTTTTCAACAGTGTAGTTAAGAAATCACATTCTTCTTATATCATTCCAATTAGTAGTCAGCCAGTGAAACCTTCTCATTAATTAATTTTCCTGTGCTAAAACATTATTCAGTTTATTTATAAAACATAACTTTTGTATGATACGATCAATAGAATATCCACTGAGAGTCGATAACAGAGGTAATAATTATTCTACCAAAGACAAAGGCAGTCACATGGCACTTTAGTCAAGTAAAGATATTTTATTTTTTACTACTTTTACACAAACAGATCTTTGCCATTGCTGGATTTACTAAGAATTACATTTTGCTTAACAGACACAAATTTATTTAACCCTAAAGTATTTAAAACCTTGTGAGATTAACAGGAATACTCCAAAGGTTTAAAAACACATAAAGATGTTTTGCAGGGACAATAGCTCACCTGCACATCCCCACATGGGGACAAGTTCCCATAATCCTGATCTATACACATGTACCCACTCTGAGATTGTCCAAACCTGGAGAAAGAGAGAGAGAGAGAGAAGTGAGGAAAATGTAACAATTACCTTCTGATTCTTCTCCTTCATAACAGGATACCTGTAATCTTCCAGGTTTAAAGCTCCAAACATCGACCAACTGGCTGATGACAAACAGGATGGTTCCCACCATTGCTAGACTAAATGACACATTTTTATTTATCATCATCATCATCATCGTCGTCATCATCATTAAACTTACCTCTCAAACTTTTAATACAATAAATCTGGACAAAGCCTAAAATAATGGGGAGGGGGGCAAAGCTTTTAAATATTGCTCTTATAAATTCAGAAAGTTGCTAGAATGACAGGGTTTATGTTAACATGCATTTTCTGAAGGATTTAAAGTCTGAAATTCAAATGTGTGTTATTATTTAGTGATTTCAATCCTCAGTGATTTGCCATGAAACCACATATTTTATGAGGAACAGACCAAAAATATGAGATAAAAATCTGGACATTCTGTAAAAATTTGGACAGTTGAGACGCATGACAATAAATGATCTAAGCATTAAAAGACTGACCTGCAAAACATCAATTTCATTGCCTTAAACAGTTAGAACATTGAAACTTAAGACATAGAAAGAGGTACAACTGTCCTCTTCTGATTGATTAACCCTACCTCTAACTCTAGCCATACTCTTGTCAAAATAGTGGCAGTGTCATTGGAAAGGATATTCTAAGGTCAGATATAGGGTTTTGGTTGGAACAGGAACAGGGTTATGGTTAGCAAGTATTAGTATATAGTCCTCCACCCACTTTACTAATACTAACCCTAATTCTGCCCCAACCCAGGCACAGTACACATCCAAAACCTACACACACACACACACACACACACACACACACACACACACATAACACAGCACAATTACCACCTAAACTAACCCCTACCCTAACCTTACTCTCATACACTATCCCCTTACCTAATAATAACCCACACACACTCTCAAACTTGCACTCACAAACTCCCACCTCCCTAATATCCACGCACACACACACACACACACACACACACACACACACACACACACACACACACACACACACACACACACACACACACACACACACACACACACACACACACACACCTGTGCATTTGATATTATGCACTCTTGACATTCAGGACAGACACAGTAGGCATTTGATATTCTGAACATTCAGCCATTTAAATGTAATCCCTTTCCAGATATACCTGCTGGCTATCATCATCCTTTTCATTCAATTCAAAATTCTTTGAATGTTCAATGTCATTATCTTTATCCCTTGTGTTACCTTCTTTCAGGTGTTCTGTGGGAGTGGCTAATGCTATTTAGCTATGCAGTCTCCTCCAGAAAGGTCTACAGTAAGTGATTTACCCTGAATCACTCAGCTGTGTAAAATCCCATGACCTGCTGTGATAATTAACATGGGCAAAACGCTGTGGTCCCTCTGTCAGTTCAATGGGAGAGGTCATGTTGCAGGTAAGTTTAGCAAAGTTCAGTTGAGAGGCAGTGGTGAGGGATAAGTGGGATATGTGAGTGTGTGGATGTATGGAGCAAAGAGTGTGTTTGGTTTTTTGTGTGTGTGTGTCTGTGTGTGTGTGTGTGTGTGTGTGTGTGTGTGTGTGTGTGTGTGTGTGTGTGTGTGTGTGTGTGTGTGTGCATGCGTGAGTGCACGTGTGTATGGCAGTGTGGTCGCACAGAGGGGTTGCATAGGAGATTGAAAGTATTGCTATGTGTTTATGTGTATGTGTGTCTGTGTATGATTGAATGACTATGTTTGTGGGTCACTTGAGTGTGGAGGGATGTGTTGTTGAGTGAATGCCTGTGTGTAGGTGTAGGATGCATGTCATAGTGTGTGTACATGTATGTGTGTGAGAAAGAGGATGAGGGGTGTGCTTATGCAAACACTATGCATGGGTCACTAGAGTTAATTACCAATGCAGAGTGCTTTTGGCACTGATAGTAATTAAAGATGATTCAGAGGCATGCACGTTAGCTGATAACAAGATCTTCTTCATTGCAACGAAACATGTCTCTTGATCACATTTCTCACATTCACGTAAACTGACCTACCTGCAGTACACATTTTGCAGGACTGTATCCCATGCAGTCACTGCAGTAGATACTCACATCAGTTATCCATTAATCTTTGAACTGCATGACTATGGTTGCTGCAGTTGTCGGACATGCCTGGATTTGGACATCATCTCTATTACCTCCAGCAGTATCTTTATCAATGCCAAATGTGGAAGGGACATTGGCAGAAGTGTTAGAAAAAGTAATGTCCCACCATGTCTGTCTGCTTTACAATCAGACATGTTTTGTAAAAAAAATAAGCAGGTACTCCTCTTTCTGCCCTCTGATATGATTTTTAAATGTCACTGCTGTCATTTGTTATGGTCAAAGTTTGAGAGGTATGCTTAATGCTTATGTGAGACATAGCTTCATAGGTGTTTACTAGGCTAATAACAACAAGGAGCTTTTTAAGCTTAGCCATGTATCCCAAATCTCTGACAAGTTCTGGTACCATTGATACGTGTAAGCAGGGGCTTGGGAGATGAAACATTTGCAAGCAGGGACCTGGGTAATTAACCATTTACATACTGCCTGTGTCCATTAGAGACATAGGTTCCAAACCAGAGATGAATTTACTGTTCCCCATCCAATTGTACAAGTTACACTTGAATTGTGTTAGGGAGGAACTCTGCTTCACATGGATGGGGAGCATGCTTCAGAGAGGAGGTTAGTCTCTGGGATACATACCTGTCTGTCCAGGAGGTCCTGCTCATATCATAGACAAGGATTAAGTCTTTTGAATGGATAAATCTGGTGCTGTTGGTTTTGCAGATATACAGGAGATCCATCAAAGTGGGGTATGACAATGCCTTGTAAGCCAGGCTTAGATCTCTACTCAACAGCCTGTAGGAGACAGAATACAGGGATAGGTTCTTGAGGCAATCTGCATAGGACATGTTACTTAACACCCCGTATTCTTTTAGTGAGGAAACTCTGTGAATTTTCCAAGTGTTGGATATGCCTGATTACATACATACCAAAGGGGGCATTGTACTCAATGATAGGTCTGATGAAAGCCAAATACAGTGGAACAATGACTTCCTTGCACCTAGATGTCATACTATTGTTTATAAGTTGCACAATGCAGGATGTTTTTCTCACTACTGTAGACACATGATGGTCAAAGGTTAGATTACTGTCTATGTATGTCCCCAAGTCCCTGACTTCTGGGTCAATTCCTAGGCGTGTGTTGCCAATATGATAATTACCAGAGATGGATGACTTCCCAAAGCATACTATTATGCATTTCTTGACATTTAGGTTTAGTCTGCGACTCTGACTTCAGTTATTCATCTGTGTCAGCCCTTTCTGGAGAACATTTGTGTTGGTGGGAGAATTCAATGACAGCTCCTAATTTGCAATCATCTGCAAATTTAGTCAGCCAGAGGCAACTGACATTGGCTCTGACTTCAGATAAGTAAATACCAGAGGGACTTCGTTTGTGACTGACCTCTTTGTAGAGGTGGATTTGCCAATTCTAACCTTTCTATGAGCCAGCTAGATATCCACCAGGTGACATAAGGGTCTGTATCTAACCTCTTGAGTTTCTCAGCAATGCCCAAGTGGTGTATAGTGTCAAATGCCTTGATCAGGTCAAGGTATGTAGTGTGAACCATTCTGCCCTCATCCATTGCTTTGGTGACCTTCTCAAAGACGTCCTCCAGGTTGAGTAGGTATGACCTGCACTTGATGAAACCAAACTGGGTAAGATCCAGTGTCTGGAGGTTTCCTATGTCATTAATGAACATTTCCATAATAATTCTTTCCGTGGCTTTGCAAATGAGACTAGTCATACATATGGATCTGTAGTTTCCAGGGTCTGTAAATGTCTCACCTTTGTGTAGAGTAATGACTGTTGCTGTTCTGCATTCACAAGGCAAAACGCCTGTTTGGAGGCTATAGTTAAATAGCAATTGCAGAGGGCCAGATAGGTCATGTTTCATGCTACTTACAAGGGAGCCTGGGATTGTTGTCTGGACTCATCGATGCAGTATTCCTGGCCTTAGAGAGAACATTGAAGACCTGTTCCCTAATGATAGAGGGGGGAGTTATATCTGATGGTATTTCCTGAGGGGAGATTGAGTGGGAGAGAGGAGTAAAGTTAGAGCTGAATTTGTTGGCCAGTAGGTTTGTTATATCTTCTGGCTCAGTGTAGGCGACTCCACTGACAATGAACTCTGCACACAACTGTGCATTGCCTTTGAGGTTGTGAGCACAGATAAAGAATTGCTTGTGGTTGTCCTTTTACCTGGGAGGCTACATTGACCTCAAACTTGGGTATGTTAGATATTATTTGTCTTATGATACTATGTATCACTTTTAGGTGTTACTGAAGTTATTAAATCTATAGCCGAGACTGCTTCCTGTTAGAGAGTGTCACCGGATAACTAATATAATGAAATACTTCAAATCACTTTCTTTTTACTGTCAACCTTTACAGTTCAACATAAGCAGGAAGTGCTTTTGCATGTGCACATCACAGTGAAAATGGTACCAGACACATTCCCAGTTATGTCATTTACGAGGCCTACTAGCAAATAGATGTTTCCCATATGTAGGATACATGAGAATTTGGTTCTCATCATGATTAAAGTTGTCTTTCCCATGTCTTGTTCTCTCTTGCTGCAGCATTTAGTAATCTTTAAGCACATATTGGGACAAATTTAAACAAATCTCCCAGACGTGTCACCTAAACTATTTCATTCATGCAAGTTTATAATAAGAATTAGAGAAGTGTACTAAGTGAAGTATTACTTCTACTCTGCCTATCCTGGCTACCAGTACTACAATTGTTAAATGCAGATTATAACCGATTCCTCTTAGGGTGTGGCATTGTGTAGGTCCATGTACTCCAAATCACTTTCATGTTACTGTTTACCTTTCCTCTACCCACTGACACTGAAAACTGTATCCAGAAACCCCCCTAATACATGCGAATGCTGCAAATGTCACCTTATGCATTTCTAATACAGTCATTCATAAGCCTGTGAAATAGTAACTGACATGTCTTACCAGTTAAGTAATGGCTGAAGACATGCACATCTCACTACATTACACTCCCTACTGTGATTTCCTAGTAATTTATGGATCTTCATTATCTTACTGATTTCTTTTAACTAGTTTGCACTTTCCCTGAACTGTTGAAGACGAGCAGTGCTCAGCACAGTTTAAACTAATACACTGAAATCTATTAGAGTAAACTGGGGAGAATTTAGAAACTTGTTATGCAAATGAAGCTCAGCAAAGGAGGTATGCAACCCTTTTGAAATGTGTAAAATAGCTTTGGCTTCTCAAATGCGAGCTGCACTGAAGGCAGGAACATACGTAAGGTAATAGCAGTTCTCAGTCAAAGTGGAGCATGCTGTATCTTTTATATGCATATGTACTGTATCACTGGTCAATACACTTGTACTGCCTTTTTAATACTCTTAAAAAAGCTTAGAAAACCCTGCCTAGGGTTTACTTGATAAGGGAGAAAATAAAAATGATCAAAGTTAAGTAAAGTAATGATCTAACTTCCATAGCAAGTACTGCAGAATGAAAGCACAACATGCACTAAAAACCTTCACCTCATGCTAGCACAAGAGCTGTCATCATAAAATGTTTAAGCAAATTGTCTATATGTATGCCCACCCCTAAAAAAAGTGAAGGCAACCAACTTTGCTGGTATTATAGTGCAGAAAGTTTTCTATTTGCATAACAAATGAAACAATGGAAAAGAAACAGAAAGGTGGAAGTCTTGTTGACTGCTACAGTCCATTCAGTAAACCAACATTCACACTGTTATCACTTCCATATGTATTATACCAATATGTGTGTATAGGTTAGGCATGGTGATGTCACAGCTCAGATAGTGTGTTTCACACTTTTTTATCCTCTGTATCAGGCTTAAGTCATTCATTTTTGTTCTGTTAAAGCCTAGGGTCTAGATCCAAGCTAGTCAGATAAGGAGACCAAGATCCTCCACTGATATTTGGCTGGAGTTAGGGAACTACCTGTCCTCCCAGAGAGAGATCTCCCTTTCTGGATAACACTGTAAGCTCAGGCATGATGACTTTCAGAGGCACGGGAGGTACCAGATGGCCAGCTGGGTTTCAGAGGTCCAAAAAAGAAGGCCAGAGTTATATATTAAGTATTTTTCTTGTTTGTTCATTCTGAAAGGTTACTTAATATATAAATGTATGCAGAAATAATGAGTGTATATAAGCATAATAATTTTAAATAACCTATACACACACACACACACACACACATATATATATATATATATATATATATATATATATATATATAAATATCTATATCTATATATATATATATATATATATATATATATATATATATATATATATATACCTATAAGTCTATGTATGTGTGTGTTATCTGTATGTAAATATGAATGTATATAAAATCCCCTGGATTCATGAAGCTGTATGCAAGAATAAGGCCCTATTTAAACTGCACAAGCGGGAATACAGCCATAACCATTTGGGATTGCACACATCAGGACCAAAATGTCTGGCGTCGGAGAAGGTGTGTGCTTCCGAGTGCAACGTTGGGGCATCCAGGAATCCAGGGTCATGGTTGGGCTCCTAGTTAAAAACCATGACAGCAGGCTGCTGCAGAGCCAGTACAACGCAGAGGACTGGGACCAGCTTGCACGTGATCTCACCAGTGCCAATGGCATACCCCAGACTGGTGAGCAGGTAAGTCATCACCATAATGACCTGAAGTGGAAGAGGGGTACACTCTTGGACCAGTGGCTCCAAGAAGCCCGAGCACAGGATGTCCCAACTGTCTGTAAGTATAGTCTTACGTATTTCTAAGTATGGAAAAAGTTCAACTTGTGACTGTGCAAATGTGATTAATGTGTGATGTATCCCCATACAGCTGCTGTAGAGAGGTCCCAGAATGTGCAGGCTCATGCACAGCAACTGGCCTGGCTGTGTTGGCAGTATGGTGAGTATAGAATATCCCCTACTATTAGCAGTACAAAATCAAAATTATAGTAATGCTAGTACTGCCTGTATATATAATTGTGCTGTAAAAGTCAGGAATAAATGCATGTGTCAGGCTGCCAGTGTTACAATGGAGTATTCCCAGCTGCTGTGTAAGACAGATATCAGTAGCAAACAAGGTACAATATGCAGGAGAGGAATATTAGAATATGTATGAGTGCATTTGAGTCAACCTGCTAAGAAAGTGCCATGTCAGGGCTACTGTAACACTTAGAAATGAAAAGCATTCCCCTGTGCAGATCATGCAGGAATAGTGATTGTGGATTTCTGAGTCGTACACAGATATGTATGGAAGGTGATCCCAAACACTGGTGTGTGTCATCTCACTTGTACCTGATAAATAAAATGTGTATGTCCTGCATAATGCATTAACTGAGGTGAACTGATTTAGCACTGCTTGTCTGCATACTTTAGAATGGGCATGTCAAATAACTGGGAAAAAAAAACAACAGTACATATTCCTATCAGAATGTGTTTTACTTCTTTGTTTGCCAGCATTGTCCTGTGTTAACCTTTCAATTTCAGCCGTATGTAGCTGTAAATGTACTGAGAAATGTATAAGGCTAACTGGTGAAGACCTAAAACCTACACTGTGTACTCAGGAATCTAAACTGCAGTATGTAGTTGTAAAACAGTCAAATGTGCAATCCAGCTAATGTGCACGTTTCACAAACAGTGACACCAACATCTGTTGTGTATGTATAAATTGTACTGAAAATGGGAAACAAATAATGCAACATGTGATAATAAAAGAACTGTGCACAAAAATATGTACTAGACAGAAATGTCACAAGCAACATGCAACACTTCCCCAGTAGTTCAGTTTGATAAGAACGAGGCCTGTAGTTCAATTTTGCACACACAGCATGGTTTGAATCAAGGGACCGCCACTAACATCTCAGTCTGGTTCTACAGTTTTAAACTGCAATCTGAACAGAAAAAATAATGTACTGCAACACATGCATTTTCCATACAGGCACACAAGTAAAGCAGTCTGAATAGAAATACTAGTATGATGTGTATAACTATGAAAGGTGTACATTTGCTGTGTTGATCAGCCCCAGTCTACAAATAGATGCAAGCTAGACATCTACACTCAGGTCTATATTACATCATCGAACACTTAAAAAAGCGATCGATAACTAATCGACCCCATGTAAGCGAAAGCTTACAATGTCGAAACCTCAGAACACTTGGAAAAAAATAGCTGTTGCTGTTCCAAAAAAAAAAAAAAAACCTTTAAAACATTACATAAAATGGGGGCTGTGCCCCCCATACCCACCCTACTTAAATATACCAACTCCGACATTGCACTATAGTGCTGAAAACGGCAAAGTAATGGAAGCGGCCAAGAGAATTCTTTCCCAGGGAAAGAATTTGCTTAAAAGCCGCTTCGCTATTTTGCCTTTTCTTACTTTTACGTTCGATCAAAACACATTCGACAGACTGCGTCTTCGATCACATAATGGAAACCCTCCACACTCTGCAGTCTGGCCCAGACAAGCCCCTCAAGTGTCACGTTCTCATGGATAGTTTCCCCAGTTGACAAGAAACCTGCACACAGAGAATGTCCCAGTAGATATATGTGAAAGACACAGCACACAATCCTGCAACTAATATGTGAATCTGAAATATGTGTAGAAACAGCAATGTAATGTGCACACAGTTCATCTGCACAGGTCCACAGGTAAAAAAATTGGTATAGAATGTATTTATTTATTTATTTTACATTTGTTAACCGGGATAGTCCAACTGGATACATGTCTGTTTTCAGTGGAGGCCTGGGGAGAAAAGCTCCAAAGAAACACATATGCAAGACATACAAACAATATATTTTACATGTTTCTAGTATATTCAACCAGACAATATAGATGAGCACACATTATTAATTCCTTCACAATGACATATATAATGATCAATACATTTACTAACAATAAAGTATGTTAAATATCCTATCTAGAGTCACATCATGCATTTAAATATGGTACTGATAAGACTAAACAGTCATATCAGGAGATCGTGTGTTTGAGGCAAGAGTTATACCAGGAGTGAAGTAGACGTGCACATTAGCTGGATTGCACATTTGACTGTTTTACAACTACATACTGCAGTTTAGATTCCTGAGTACACAGTGTAGGTTTTAGGTCTTCACCAGTTAGCCTTATACATTTCTCAGTACATTTACAGCTACATAACCATTTGTTGCTGAGATGGCTTTTGATAGATTTCTTAAATTTGGATAGAGAAGATTCCAGGGTAATGGAAGGAGGCAGGGAGTTCCAAATTTTGGATATGTAAGATGAGTAGAGGGAGTCACCGGCATGGTTGTGTGATCTGGTAACTGTTAATAGTAACTTATCTGTGGAGCGGAGTTGCCTAGGACAGGAATACTGCTGAATTAGGTTGCTTAATGCTGGGGTTTTATTTGCGTGGGAGAGGAGCTTATAAGTAATTATAAGTTGATTGTAGATTAATAAATTTGGCAGTTCAAGCCAGTCCAATTGTTTTAGGTTATGACAGTGATGGGTTCTAAAAGATGAGTTATTAGCAAATTTGGCTATTTGATTATAGCAGGTTGCCAGTTTGCTGGTTTCTGTTTTGGATAGATTTGTTAGGATTGGGGATGCATGAAGTAATGTTGAGAGCAAGTGAGTGCGAGAAAGTGTGGTCCTAGCAGTATGGGTCAAGTAGGATTTGTGTTTGTATTAACTACCTAGCTTTCTGTGAGTGTTTTTAATAGCTAGATTAATGTGGATATCAAATTTTAACCTGTTATCAATGGTGACGCCTAGTAGTTTTGTGTGAGATTCGGGTGTGATAAGTGTACCATTTTTAGAGTGAATATTGAAAGTGGCAGTAAGGGTGGTATTTTGTGAGGGGTGAAATAGCAGGATCTTGGTCTTTTTGGGGTTAAGAATGAGGCATTTGTCAGTAAGCCAGTTTTCAAATGAGTGGAAATTATCCTGGGTTTTATTGTGTAGTTCTTGCAGGGTTGAGGGACTGCATATTATAGTGGAATCATCTGCGTATTGGATAAGGCTAGTGCTATTTGCTGCTCAGTGGAGATTGTTTGTGAAAATTGAGAATAGCAAGGGACCCAGTACTGATCCCGAGGTATCCCAAGAGTGACTGGTAAAAGTGGAGACAAGTTATTGTTCCACTGTACTTCCTGTTGCCTGTCCTTAAGATAGTTGTCAAACCAGGAGATTGATTGGTTGTCTAATCCTAGGTTTTTGAGGTGGCAGATGAGTTTGTCATAGCTAACCATATCAAAGGCTTTTGATAGGTCTAAGAAAAGGGCAGAAGTAAGTTTACAGGTCTGATGTCTATAATTAAAATAAGGGTACAATTGCTCTGTTGATATCTACAGATGTTGGTGTGGTGTAGCAGCCCCATGGCCCAGGGAGTGTGTATGTGTGGTCAGAATGTAGAGTAGTGAATAGTAGTGTACTGACAAATATACTTGATAGTAGTTGTCAATTGAATCTGTTCCCTTCCCTCACCACTCAACTGATCCAACCATCACACTGAAACCAACATGGGTATGTTCCTAAACAAACCTCTACTATTGGGACCGTTGTTCCATTTGATTTATCATTGTTTAATCTGTGTGCATACTAATATCCCCGGTGGAATAATCATCTTATTGCCTGCCTGACCTACCACTAACTGGCATGCTGTTGCAACTCTGAATGCTATTCCATATATGCATTCATTCTGTTTGCTATGGCACTGTTATAATTGCACTGCTTTGGGTTAATGGGAATATGCATGCATGCTATTTTAACTAATGTTGTAATGTGCTGTGCATGACTAACCAATATTCATTGTTAATTTCCACACCATAGCACATATGGGAAGGCAGATCCCAGCGGATCTGCCTCTTCCACCCCACCTGGCTGAGGCACCAGGTCCCAGCATGTCTGGGACCCAACCCAAACCTCCCTCATCTGCTAGTCCTGCACCACACTCAGGTGGAACCGCTGCAGGGGATGAGGCTCACCCCCCTGCAAGTGGCTGCGGTGAGGATGTTGTCACCCAGGACAAGGTCTGTGGCATGATGCGCAGTGTCCTCCAAACAGAGCTGGATAACTGCTTGCACAAGGTGGAGGGCAGGCTGTAGCAGCTAGATGGGCAGGCGGCCCCTCCAGCTCAGACACCAGCACAGCCACCTTCAGGGCTGTGAAGGAGTAGTGGTTACTGCCACTGGGTGGGGACATCAGTGCCACTACTACCATCTGGGGGGCTCATGAGCCTCAGATTCCCAACCTCCCTCCCCGTCAAGGTGTTTACCCCCCATGTGTCATATACCACCCCTGTCTGCTGTCTTGTCTGTCTGCAAATGCAACCTCGCCTACCAAACCACCCCTTAGCAATAATCCTTCCTTAACATCCCACTCTCACCTTAAAAAAAACGGCATCTGTCCCACAAAAAAAGCACGCCCCTTACATAGCTCTGCATTTGCCCACAGACATGTACCCAGCACACAATCTAACCCTACCAATCATCCATATTGTATGATGCCCACACACCTCCCTGTAGGGTGTGAGGCTCTAAATTCTAAATTGTTGACATTGAAAGCAGCTGTTGCTGCCAAAATATTGCAGAGCTATGGTCCTTTTCTACACCCATCCTGCACATCCCTACTTGTTTCTCCTCTTGTTTGTACCCCTGCTTGCCCCAATTTCACTATTTTCCTATCTCCCTTTTTTCTTTTCTTTATTTGAAATTAGCGCGAGTTTAAGCAGCCGTAAGTGGCCATAAATGAAGCTAAGCTCACATAAGCATTGCTAAGCACAGCGCTAACCCGCTTACAACTGCTTTAAAGTGCCTTAATCACTCTGTCTCCTACAGCCCCTATTCTGCATATCAACAAAATAATCAGCCCTTGCAGGACTCAAACCCAGGATCTCACACACTAGAGCCAAAGTGATTTACCACTAAGCCATATCAGGTGAAAAAAAATCAGCTGTTTTCTCAAACATATCATCCAGCACAATCATTCAACAGTAGGGGAAATGTATTTATATATGTACATGTTTGTATATATATATATATATATATATATATATATATATATATATATATATATATATTTATATATATATATATATATATATATATATAGATATATCTAAAAAAATATATATATATATATTTATATAGATAGATATATAAGAGAACACAACAAATAAATATATGACCAAAGGCACCATTAATGGGGGTGAGGGGGCCCAAATTAAGTACCTCTTGTAATTATTAACATCATCCCCTCCTCCATAGCTGAACAGATCTGCCTTGCAACACAATACCAACACTTTCAAGTCTCATACCCAGGACCCTACACAACATAACCACAATAAGTTAACAGTAATCCAGCTCAGCTGTACGATGTCAGGATGATATCAATAACATATCATGCATAACAGTCTGTCTACCATAGGGAATGTACAATGTGGAAACAGTAAACATTCCAATGTTACATATACACACATATATATATATATATATATATATATATATATATATATAATATATATATATATATATATATATATATATATATATGTATATATATATATATATATATACATATATATATATATATATATATGTGTGTGTGTGTGTGTGTGTGTATATAAACATACATACACATATACCTATATTACTACATATAGATATATATAGGAAGATACATATTTAGAGGGTGCACAGCATATTGAACAGCCAGTATTCCTACAGTTGCCACCTTTTAAAATGTACAGTGTTTGATTCTCTCATACAAAAGACAATTATTGCATGAAACAGATACCCACAGAGAAGTCAAAGGATATGACACCACACACAGGTTTCCATACATAGAAATATTTATTTGTGTACTATTTTAGTTGTATATGCCATTTCATATAGCAGTTAGGTGTTTGAAATACATAATAACTGGGTAATGCAACTCTCAAGCAAAACATTTTATACAGTAATCTGAATGCATAACATATGTTGCTGTCCAGGCCAAGGCCTTCAAGTAGTACAACAGTAAAGAAACACTGGCCTGGAAGATAATAATCAATCAACACTAATTAATACAGATGTAGTTCAGCAGCCTCCTATTACACTCTGTACTCAACCCCTAAAGGGGAAAAGAATTAAGATGTCACAATGAAAATGTATCTGTTACATAACAATGCTTAACTTAAAACATCACTATCACACTGACAAACAGAACTGTCTGTAAGACAGTAAGCACTAGCCCACCACTGTTCCCATGGTGAGATGTATGAAAATGTACAGCCATATAACTTAATGTGTCTTACTACTGATATCCCCCACATCTTGTAACAGCCTAGGGTGCATACCCCTCCCTCATAGAATGACTTACAAGGGCATATAACAGTGTTACATACACTGACCTCTGGACTGTACAAGGTCACACACGTTTTGTCCAGCTGTAGCCCACATATATATGGACCCTACCCCACAATATGGGTGGGAGTCCACAACATCACTGGAATGATGGCAGGAATGCCAGCACTACATAATGATAGGCCACTACTTAACAACCTCTTACTGCAAGACATATGGACAAAGCCTGGTATATAGGTGGAGGGCAGAGGCTGGAACACATGGCCATATTTGCAATACTGCTGTTATACACTATAAAAATGTCTGGTGTTACAGGACTGGTTGCAACATACCCTTACTTAGGAAGTCAGAAACACAAATGGATGTAGCCATGTACTAACAGCACTCAACAGACAGAATGCCACTGATATATCAGAGACAAGACCTGTGTGGTGAACAGACAAAACATAACAGCCAATCTTCTGGCCATCATGTGGATAGGCCCACAGTTGAGAGCTATGCAGGCAGACTGCATTCCATGCTAAACTGGCATGTACACACAATCCATGTAAAACTAGCGGTATACAATGCATATAACAACACTACTCACACTGTCCGTAGGTCTGGAACCTTATACAGATATGTAGTTGGCCTGTGTCTGCAAGTCCTGTTGTAAGAGGTATTGCTACCTGCTGTCTGTAACACTGCTGCCCACACACAGGAAGGACGTCTTCCATACAAGAAAGGTAAAGGGACAACACCCACATGATGTAGTAATTTATAGGTGGATTGCCATGACAGTGATAATTGGAAGTAATACATGGCTGGCTGCATGCAGTTAGCAAGTGGTGAATGCTGACTGTTGCAGAGGCCATCACCTGATCATGTGCATCACCTACTAAATCCATGATGCAATATATTCAAAGCAGCTTAATCCCTGTAGTGGAGAGAGAGAGAAAGGGAGAGAGAGAAACAGGAAAAAAATTAAATATCTAAAACAACTAAAACTACAAACCAAACCAATATAACACAGGGGACATATACAAATGTACTTAGAAGAGCGGACAGTACTACAACAGTTATATGAAACATATATGCATGTAATTGAATGTAGTACTTGGTCTATAATAATGGGATAGATGATGTGGAAAGATTTATATGTGCCATCCGGAGTTTTTGTTGTAATGATGTCCTGCTGAACAACTGCTATGGACATAGAGTCTGGCCCTGTGAGCAGTGGACAATACCTGTCAGCTGTGCAGATCAGCACTGAATGACAAGATGTAAGCCATCATAGTGTGTGTTCTGTACCTCAAGACACGTATATTAGTGTGGCAAGTAGCTGGTGGTAGAAGTAATGCCATTACGATAGACACATGAGTTTCAGACCACACCACCTGCAGGACAGTCATGTTAATGTGAAATGTAGCATGCACAAATGCCATAGGTTCATAGGTTCATATGTAGGTACAAGGTTATTGGCCCTAGGGCCTATATAAGCCTAGCCAAAAAGGTACCCTGGCTTTCGCCACCCAAGAAAATTATTTTCCTGTGCCCATGTTGAGCAGATCCACAGAGGTGATCCCTGGGGTGAATTTCCTATTTTCCATCCAGTCATTAAGATTTTTCTTGAAGAGTGCTAAAGAGGAGCTTTGCTTGATATACATAGGTAGTTTCTTCCAGAGTATGGGAAGTCTCTGGGACAGGACTCTATCCCTCCAGCATGTTCTGTTTATTGTGGTGACAAGGTTTAGGTTCCTAGAGTGTGTAGCTCAAAGGGATTGGGATTTCTTTAAGTGGAGCATGTCCAACAGCTCTGGGTTTGACATAGCTTTGTATGTTAGGCAGAGATCACCTCTGAGCAGGCGATATGCGATGGAGAAAAGCTGGAGTTTTTTGAGACGGTTGGCATAGGGCATCTGTTTGAGGCCGGTAATCCTCTTTGTGAGGTATTTCTGTGGCCTTTTCAGTTGTTGTAGATGTCTTGTGAGGTACATACCAAAAGGGGCATTGTACCCTATAATGGGTCTAATGAGTGACGAGTAGAGGGGAATAATGACCTCTTTTTTCCTGGATGAGAAACCTTTTATGATGAAGTGTGCCATGTAGAAGGATTTCCTGACTACTGTGGCAATGTGATTATCAAAGGAGAGACTACTGTCCACCTGTGTCCCAAGGTCTCTTATCTCACTTTCAGTGTTAAGTAGGCTACCACCTATGTGTCACAATTATAGAACATATGTGGGTAGTAATAGCCCACACATTCCAGGATTATGTCTAACAGCATGCATACATATCCCCATTAACACAAAACACCAGATTTGGAGCAGTCACATAGAAAACAGAACACATGCATATATGGAACCATAGTGGCTCTTACAATGGCATGCAGGTCACATTGTTTGCAACAGTCCACCAATGATAGTGTTTCAACATGGAACATGACTAGAAACACATTACACAAATTCTTGTACAATACGATATATGTCCCAGCAGTAGGTTTTCTGTAAACATACCCGCTGAGTTGTGTGTTCAGATTATTGTTGCAGATATAGTGGGGGGGGGGACAAGAGAAGTTCAAAGGTTCATAGTTAGGTACTAGGCTATCTGCCCAAGGGCATTTATAAGCCTAGCCAGAGTGTGTCGGCTTTCGCCGCCCCATTGATTAATTAACCGATCATCTGTCAAGCAGAGCCAATGAAGTGATCCCAGGGGTGTATTAACAACTATTATATCCTTGCAGTATGAGGTCCTCAGACCTTTTTTCCTCTTTATGTCTTTCAGGCGCCATGTCACGGGAGCGCTTGCCGGTTTATTCCCCCCAGGAGAATGAGGTTATTATACACCACCTGGTGCAGCACTACAACAACCTGTTTGGCCATACAGCCCATGATCTGCAGGAGAGGACCACCCTGTGGAATGAGCTCATCCACAGGGTAAACAATGACAGCTTGAATAACGGTGGTTATGAGCAGGTCCAACATCGGTGCACTGACCTACTCTGCCATGCCTGTCAGCATGCTGCTGCTGTTAGGAGGGACCACATAGCCATGGGAGGGGGTCATGCCATCCAGTCCTCACAACACATGCTGAGGAGCTCCTCACCAGTCTCAGGGCACCTGCCCACCCGCAAACACAAGATCCTACAGAGAGCATTGTAGAGGTGGGTGCTACCCATACAATGGATGAGGAGCATGCAGGTAAGGCCACAGGGCACATCAGTAGACCACTGTTGCTTATCCATCTGCATCTGTAGATTTTAATCATGCATACATGAGATAAAATATATATGGTTTGTTGCTGTGTTTTAGTAATAAACAGATGTGCATAATCTGTAGCATTGTGGGTTTGTACTGTTGATGTACTGTAATGCTGCACCCACCCTGTACCAATACCACAGGTGTGGCTACTGATATCACATCTCTCACACAACTATGTAGATCACTCTGGTATACATCTGAGGCAGCAGCCTGTAGCTGGTGAGCATGGTGTTGTTTGTTCAGGTTTGCCAATACACCGGCCATGTTATGGCCATGGTATTTACCATGCACATATTTAACACACCTACCCATAATGCATGCTGTACATGTTCACTTATTGTTGCTGTTAACTGTACTGCATCACAGTGGTCACCATGGTGGCATATCTGAAGGGTATGTAAGAGTCCTGCAATATAACTAACAACCTGTCATTACAAAATGTGTGCACAGAGATAAACATGATGGTGGGACAAATGGCCTACAGCAGGAACATGTCTGAAACATCACCCTTATACAGTACTACAACAGTGTATATACCACTATTACAATGGCAACTGTTACAGATCTACACAACAGCATATCACAATACCGCATTCCACAACCCTTACAACCTGTAATGTGGTCCTAACATGAGCAACGAATTTGTAATACGGAATTCTATGTTAGGACAGCAAATATGGGGATTACATACCTTAACAAACACTGGAAGCATATGTGTGCATACACTCAAAATAACATATTGTGGAAGCAGCTTTTGAGGTACTGACAGCATTCACTCTTCATGAGTATGGACCTTCCAGCAAGTGCAGGTCCTCAATGTTACACCAAGAAATGGTCTGCTGTCCAAGACGTTTGTCCATCAAATGTGCCCACTTACCTGCAACAGAGGCAGCCGTGGCTTGCACACATCTTACAACCCATAGAATGGATCCCATACCCAACAGGTAGCATGCAGGAGTGGGACATGTAGCCTTACCTCACCATTGCATATACCATGGCAAACAGTGCAGGCAGTCATGTATGTGGTGAGGATGTATGGGAAAAGATTAATATAGAAAATAAACAGATGGCCATCCAAGACAGATGATGACACATGTTCCAAACTGGTCATGCAGGCTGCATAGTAACATGCTGCAACACTAAGGGAGTTGCAGGAATGTCTAGCAAGTACTGGCTGTGCAGTACCTGTGTCGACAATCACCTGGACTCTGCAGAACTGTGGCCCATGGGTTAGGGTAATCAGACAGGGCAGTTGTTCCACAGGAAAAATCAACCAGGGCTCTCTACAGGTAGCATATGCATAACATCAAAAGTCCCCTAAAGGCATGTGTTGCAGTGTGTAATGGTGTACCAAGACCAAGATGAAATCCTGCAGACAGTATCAGTTAAGATACATGTGCTGCACAAGCAACACCTCACCCCACCTCAGGCCCACCATCCCCATCTGTACCTTGCTGGTGCCAATGTACACCTGTATGTTTGCCATTCATTAGCAGGGACTAGGCCGGTACACATGGTGTTCTGAATTTGGGACACTGCAAAATGACACATGTGTAGGCCATAGTTGTCAAGCATCTGCAAAAAGACTATGGATGGGGAGGGGGTGTCATCCTGAAACACAACAGTGAAATGAAGCAGACATCCAAAGCCAGCTAAGAATGGCTGTATCTGCACACAATCAAGGTCATGAATTGTGGCAGACTTAACCCTGACCCCACAACAATAGTGATGGCACTATGTGATCTCCAAGGGCTGTGCACATGTGTTGACCTTGCAATCATGCAAAGTTGGGGGCATTTATAGAGCAGAGTGACCAAATACTGGCAAATGCAGATGGCCCATGCTAGTATAACCCTTCCAGGAATAGTGACTGCTGTAATACACTTAACAGTTGGTGGAACAAACCATCATGTTAAGGGTGTGCACACATATGCATCCACAAATTGTCTGCATCTCAGTCAGCATCTGTACAGCTAACACATTTGTTTGATACTGCATTTGATTGCACAGGTCATATGTCACATATCAGGTTCGTGTAACGTTAACATATGCAGTAATGTGGTCCCATGGCATATCAGGGAAGAGGGCTCCATGTCACTAAGGATGTATACACTCCTCATAGCCACAGTAAGGTTTGAAAGTTGTCAATGTAATTGTATTTTATTGGCCATACATGCAATGCTGATGATGAGATCTGTAAATCAGACATCAGGCATTCACTAATGACATCTGTCCACATATCATCCCAGGTATGTGTTGGACAAACAAATAGGGGCTGTGAGCAGCAGAGCAAACATAACTGACACACATATACACATTCAGTAATGGCATGTACACCTGTGAGGTATGGTGCACAGTACTTGCCAGGGTGCTGAATAGGTGCACAGCAATACTGTGTATATGGGTGCAGTGTGTTCCAGGGGAAGGGCCAGCACCTACTAACACAATCCATTAATCACATAGATGTATAATGTTGGTAACAGGGATTGACTGCATGCTATTGAGTGCCATATGTCATGCACGTTGACAGATGGGTAATGAGAGCTCTGTGTGTAATATATTTGTGCAACCTCACCTGTAAGTGTGTGTGTGTGTGTGCGTGTGTGTGTGTGTGTGTGTGTGTGTGTGTGTGTGTGTGTGTGTGTGTGTGTGTGTGTGCACTTGTGTATGTACTGTTAAGCAATGACGTTCAGGTCTTAAAGTGCATTTCTTGTTTTCCCCTCATAGGTGGCGAGGTGGGTCACGGTCCCTCCTGCAGGCAAACTGATGTTAGTGTCCATACAGACACTGACAATGATGATAGGTGTGCTGAGGCACAGGCAGGGTTGTCAGGGTCCAAAGCTGTGCCATCATTTGGCATCCCACTGTTATCCAACCCATTCCCACAACAGGCAGGGTTGTCAGGGTCCAAAGCTGTGCCATCATTTGACATCCCACTGTTATCCAACCCATTCCCACACACAGTCACATTGCCTATATATACCCCATCACCAGTGGCCATAGCTGAGGGACAGTTGGTGGGTTGTGACATGGGACAGGACAGTGTGGTGTCTATGGCACATGTGTCTATACACAGCAGCCATAGCCAGATACCCAGTGGGGTACCACACAGGCAGATGTACAGGGGTGCTTGTAGGAGATCTGCTGGTTATCATGCCCCTGGCAGAAGTGCCTCATCTGGTGTCACCAGACATATGTTTCAGGCCATCATGGAGGTGCAGGCATATATGGAACAGTATACCAGACAGGGTCTGAGGCTGCAGAGGGCAACTCATTCCGCTGCTTTTGACAACATCTGTGATCTTGCAGGTGCCCATAGTTATTTTGCAGAAGTCATGGATAGACGGTTGGGTGAGATGGTGGGCATCCTCCACAGTGGAATGTCTGTGCTTGAGCATATGGTGGGAGTAGTGTGATGGGACGTGGACATAGGCCAGCAACACCAACAGCTGGAGGTCGATGTGGATGTGCAAGAAGTCAGAGCCTCTCCCGTAGTGGCAGTACCAGCCCCAACACTGCAGGGGGGGACACTGTCCACGCCACAACACAGCAAGCCACATGCACATGGCCCTGACTGGATCCAGCATACATATGGCATCATCAGGGGAGAGTATCATATCGTGGCTTGTACCTGGTGGTGCCCATGGAAACCCTGGCAGGCACAGTTTTTGTGGCCATGCCCGGAGACAGCAAACTGCACACCCTGCCAGGTATGGTCTGCAGCTGTCCAACAAACCACTGTATAGGGCAGCCACATGGCAGAACTGTGTGCATGCATACACACACACATCACCAACACAGCTAGGGCAACCACATACCTACACACACCACATTGCAACAGCCCAATTAATAATGAAATCCCCTAACACACACATAATGTCAATGCCTAGGTCTGTGGCTAACCAAAAACACACCCTGTACATATGATGATACCTGTGCCACATCCCAGTCATTCATAACATTGATGCAGGGACAGGCTAATATGGTTCTGATGCACAGGGTGACTGTACTATAGTGCACCAATATAATGCTGTGTAACATGTTTTCAACACTAAAGTTTAATGCTTACATGTCAGGATGTGTAGCTGTCCAGCCATGATGCATTATAGCTGTTATTAACACTGAGTGATTGTGGTCTCCATAATGTATTCTGTTTGTGTTGTAGGTGTCCATGTGTCAGCAAGATGTTGGTCTGATGTTGTTTCCTACAAGGGGTATGGCACTGTGGTGACACCATGACTGTGCCATGTCCTGGGTACAGCTGAACACATGTCACAGGTCTGCATAACAGTTACTGCATGTGCCATATGCCTGATAGGTCTGGGGGTGTATACAGATGAGTGCATTGTGGCTAATGTCAGCAGCCCTTCTGCAGTGGACAATGGTAAGTTTACTGGGTGGTACACACCATATATTTGTGTATAACACACACAGAGGCTTTAGTGTTGATGCAATAAACAGAGAATACTGTACACATGGATGTATGTACTTGTGCAAGGAATCCATTTTAGCCTATGTAATTCCACCAAGACAGAATAGGCACAACACATTGGGAAATAAGCAGTCTGCTAGTTTAATGTCATTGACGATGGTACTGGCAGGGTATATGTCCCCTGCCCCAATGTAGTGCAATCCTCAACTTGGTAAACATAGGTGTGCTGATGTGGGTGGCACAGCTCTATCCTTTGGAGGGTGTGAGGTGGTGTAGAACCACAGATAGTGTAACTGACAACTACTTAACCTGTTAACATTAACTTTACAGTATTACAGCCAACTAAGTAGGGGGATACACTCAACAATAACTGCAATGATGGTGGCATTGTCCAGAAGATCCACACCCAGCTATATATACAAACCCCAGTATCGCTGTGCAGCTATACAGTGGGGAAGAGGGCATTTAAGTCTACTACTAGTTGTCACAGGATGATACCTGTGAAATGTTAGCATTTGCCAGACAGTTCTTGGACCGATGACCTCCTGGGACATGTATATTCTACAAACTGAAGTAGATCCCTTCACAATCACACACTCTTACTTGGCAACACTTGGACTAGAAGCCCCACCTAGGTATGTAGTGCTACTGATGTGTGTGGCCTGTAGAATATAGTAATGGGGGATGTACTGGTTGTTTATGAACAATACATAGTGTGACATACTGTCATATACACATTGACAAACACATAGTCATACACACGTCTGAGAGACCTGGGCTTATCAGTGCTAACTACCTTGTCAGTGTGTCCATTCTGTTGCAGATAAGTTGCACAAAGCACATGCATCACTGGGCCGGATAGTGTTGTCAGTTACCTGTATGGTTGATGGTGACAGTGGTCCCCATATGGTGGAACATGGGACATGTACTGGGGGCACCATGGTGTAAATACAGTATACCCAGCACCCACACTCCACATTGGATATTGTACTCACTGAAACCCATGATAGTACTCTGACATACCCACCATCACACATTGACCAGGACTGCAATACAACCCCTTGTCTATCTCAAGAGTGCTACTACAGGGATATGCATCTACTGCACATGCCACAGGGATAGTAGGGTGATGCATTGTCATGGCTCTCCTACAGTCAGCAACATCACTATCCCTAATACTGTGTGGTAAGGTGTATTATATTAGGAGAGTGTGGCCTCAGAATGCTGTATCCTACAAATATACACATTTACACACATATACACACTTGCCAGAACTCAGAGGGTAACCCATGCCTATCAACCCATTTGCACAACAGTGTTGTGCTGGTACTGCAAGCTCCACATAGTCCATAGGGTGAAGAGTGCAACAAGGTACATGTAATGTCCATTACAGCAGCAGCCATATCTAACTGTGACAATGGGGGGTGCGGTGGGTGTGAAGGGCCTCAGGGTATTATCAACTACAGGTCTACAAACACACAGACACTGTTATTCTCAGTAATGCAGATGTACACATTTATCAGTACTGAGGTCCATAGGTGCAGTGTTCATAGATGTGTACCAGGATATTGTCCATGGAGAGATGGGAAGAGTAGGGGATGTGTGTAGAGTGCTATCATGCCATCTGCCATTTGTCAGCAGGCCATTTATCAACAAATGCCACAGGGGTGATCCTCAGGGTGAGAGTTACATGCAACATCCAATCATCTGGTTGCCTCTTGCAGAGGGCCACTGAGGTGCTCCAGATGACATGTATGCAATATGCATTACATAACATGGTTATTGTCTGTCTTGGAGACCTGAACACAAGCATGTTCTGTTGACTGTGGTAGTGTAGTTGAGGTACCAATGGCATGTGATACATACAGGGTGTGGATTCCAAGCTGTGGCATTCATAACACAGCTGGGCAGACATGTCACTGTCACTCAAGCATAGATTGCCTGTAAGCAGCCAAGATGGATTCCCGGCATTGCACATCTGTACAGAGGACAGACAGACATCAGCTAGCCAACTGGTTATGCAGTAGGATGACTGTGTTGATAGATAGACATCTGACACTGATAGGTATGCCATTACTACATGACAGCAGCCCTCAATAACATGTCCTATACACACAGTAGTCTACAGTTAATATTCACATGTCAGATCAGTATCCAGTAGGAGATACTTAATGACACACAGTTCACACACCAAGAACACGACAGTGAGGACTCAGAGTCCAGCTTTGTATGCAGGGGTGTTTGGTTCCAGTACTACAAGCTGCAATCTACTCTTACTTGGAAAAGCACTGTCAACAGTAGTAATGTAATGATATACTACGTGCCAGTGTGACTGCTTATAAACTGGGATACTACCCATGTATGTAACACATTCAAACGGAAGAGTGTTGTACAAGTCATATATACTCAGGTGTCCCAGACAGTAGAATCACACCCCTTGCTACTGTAATGACAGCACATAGACCCATGTTATGTACAGGAATTAAAAACACTTATTAAAAATGTCATTACACTGCTATTTTATCAGACTGGAATGTGATCATGCTGCTCATAAACTGGCTTAACCACTCTGTGTCCAACAGCCCCTGTTATGCCTAGCAACAGAATAACCAGCCTTTGCAGGTCTTGAACCAAGGACTCTGTACACTATAATCACAGCACTTAACCACTAAGCCATTGCAGCTGTGAAGATGTGTGATGTTTTTCTCCATTATATCTGTCAGTACACATACTGAATAGTAGTGAACATCTGCTTTGACTTCCACAATCGTGTAGTACTTGTAAGTGATATTAGTGTTGAATCAAGTATGTTGTTGTATCTAAATATGTACATATCAGATAAATACGGTGTGATACATCTGGGAACGTATATGCAGCAGTCATGTGTACACATAAGGATATATATATATATATATATATATATATATATATATATATATATATATATATATATATATACATATGTAGATATATGTATACATGTACATACACATATATATATTTATATATATGTATTGCTATACATCTGTATATTGCGTTATATATATGGACATATATAGATCTATCTGTATATATATATATATATATATATATATATATATATATATATATATATATATATATATATATATATATATATATATATATATATATATATATATATATATATCTACACACATATATATATATATATATATATATATATATATATATATATATATATATATCTGTGTATGTGTATATATATATATATATATATATATATATATATATATATATATATATATATATATATATATATATACATATACATATATGCATAACATATGTCCATAACATGTAGTGGAGTCCTACCTCAGCACCAATAGGCACAACCTCTTAGTGCAAGGGGATGTCATGTAAGTAATGGAGGTATACATGTAGACTTTTGCTACTGTAACAGGGGTTGTCTTAACAGAAATGTTGTGTGGGAAGTCACATCTGATATTGACATGTACACCATCAGTTACTGACAGATATCATAAGATCGTCATAGTACAGTACCACACAAATCACAGTAATGATCCTGTGGAATACAGCAGAGATACGACCAATAAATGTGGACAGTCTGACACACTTTGGTCAGTCCAGAGGTATACACAGCACCCCTTAGTGCAAGACGTGTGGACCAAGCCTTACAAAGTGCATGTTTACACCCATGTAAATGGGGATATCATGAAAATACTGGGATAGATAAGCTCGCACAGTTTATGCATTCACACACACCTGTCTGTCCTGACACATAATAACAGGAGGAGCAGAGGTCACAAGCCCACTTACTACCTACTAGTTAGTGACATACATCTGTACAGCATCCCACTGCTTTGTCAGAAATACACAACAGTTATGGTGGCCCAGCAACAGTACATGTGACAAATATCTGGACATAGCATCACACTAGATAAATACACTGAGCTGCTAGGCATGTACTGTGCAAACTACAGGCAGACTGCCACAACACTGGCCTACATTTCTTATGGGGGAATACACATGTACCTGCAAATATAGCAGGCTCTACAGGCATGTAACAGCACAGAGTAACAGACACCTGTGTGAAAGTGCATACCCACAACCAATCTGAACAGAGCCACAGTCACATATAATAAGCATACTTAATATTACAGCATATGGACTGTGTGAACAATACCATCCTCATATGTGCCACTCACACACCAACCCTACATATACTGGGCAATACACAGTGTATTCCGATGCCTGACTGTGGTATGGGACATGTGTCAGTCTGGTCCTACAAACATGTATGCCGATAAGGTACCATACACTGCAGCAGCATGCAACATCACATAGCACAGGACCAAGAACAATGACATCTACCACAGGCTGTATACAGGCCAAGGTACATATTCTCATTACGCACAATGTCAACAATCACCATAAGTACACAGACCTCACTACTGTACACACTACAACAGAATATCCAGGTTTTGTCTTCAAATATAAGGTCTACTATACATAACATGTCTAGCAGTCTGGTATCTCACTGGCATTTTATCAGGTATGATGTCAGTAAATAATGATGTACTGAACATATGCACCTCTTACTGCATGACATATGTACAAAGGTTGACAGAGTTGTGGCTGGAGGCACAAACACAGGGCCAATATTGACATGTTGCTGTGCTAAACCCATACATTTACTGGTGTAACAGGGTTTGTTGTGACATATGTCTACTGAGGGACATGAAGTCAGTAACTCACTTGGCTGTCACTATGTACTGACTGCAATCCTCAGAGTATGCTACTGCATTTCTAAAGATAGGAAATGTGTGAGTAACACAACACATGTAAGACTCCAAACACTGGCCAGTCTGCAGATAGCCCTACAGGTGGGAGTTTCTCCAGCCACATAACACTGTCATAACAGATATTAAATCATGTAGACCAGCCATATCCACACAAATCCTGTTAAACCAACATTACTTCAAAAATAGAAGAGCAATACTTACACTCTGTCCTCATCTCTGGAACATCCCCCTCCTGTTTGTTGGCCTGTCTCCATAGTGTATGTTGTAAGAGGTATATCCAACTACCCTCTGTGATGCTGTTTGTCAAACACCCACATGATGTCCTGCTCAAAGTGAATGAAAAGGGCCAACACCCACATGATGTTCTTAGTTATAGGAGTGTGTTTCCATGCAATTGGTTATAGGAATGATTCCACAGCTGTTCCACATGCAATCAGCTAGTGGGGGACTGCAATTCATGCACAGGCCATCATCTGATCATGAGCATCACATACAAAACACAAGCTGTTGCCTAAGCAAATCAGGTGTACTTTTCCACATCCACCAGAGAAGGAGTGAGAGAGACAGACAGAGACAAAGTAAGAAAGGAAGGGGGTAGGAGAGTAAGAGCTAAGCATGTTTGTGTCTGATCCATGGGTGGAGAGTAGTATCTGGACATTATGGCAGATGCCTATATTGTCTACTAATCTATACTGTCACATGGTACTTGCACATGGCTGCACACATTTATGGCTGAGGATTGTCGACTAGAATCTCTGCAATGTTTGGATAATGTTGGCTTTGTAATGTTGACAATGGGACATGGAGCTCCTCAATATGATGATGTGGCAAAACCCATACTGCAATGGACGCTGTCATTACACAATCACCCAAACACCCACACAGGACACTGATAATATACACAAACACACAACTACCAGTACTGGGTTTTAAACCCCTGCCTGACTATGTATTGCTATTACAGTGTTATGCAGTTATTGCACATGCCACAGAGCTTACATGTTGGAGAGTTGTCCAAATGTATCTTCAAAGGTGAGTGTCATCAGCAACAGTGATAAAGGAGGGATAAGGTAAGTGTAGTACATGTGGCTGTCCACAAAAGCAGGTGTCAAGGAAAATACAACCACACTTTCTCAGGGATTCACACACATTATCACAGGTGGTAGAGTCAGGATTAGAACTCCTAACTAACTAGTTTGCTACACTATAGTATTACACAAGTATCACATGCACCACAGAGCTTATTAGACTGATCTATGGCCAAAGGGTATTTCAAGGTGACTGACATCAGAAGGCATACTACAGCATGGCAATGGGAGGTTTAGTGAGTGTGAATGGCTTCAAAATCATTAATCTCTACACACACACACACACACACACACACACACACACACACACACACACACACACACACTTGCCAGTACTGACATGCATGGATTCATTGCTTCACAGGTGTGTAGTAGCTGACTGTGCCAGAAGGCTGTACAATGCTAAGCAAAGGGTATACCTTGGCATCAGGCCACATGACAATGGTCTCCAGTGTGGCACAGAGGTGTAGTACCTGGATTGGCTCCACACAGGTGAGTATTGTACTCACCATCCACTCATCTGGGTTGCAATTGTGGGTGGCCAGTGCTGTGCAATGCTTGCCATGTATGTGTTCTATATTCCATAACATGGACAGTGTCTGGGTTGTGCACATGTCCCACATACATGTTCTGTGACATGTGGAAGTGTACCTGGGGTCTCTTGGACATGTTGTGTGGAGAGATCGTTATCATCTGATGTTGCATTCCTGACCTCATGTGGTGAGAACTGGCTATGGAACTGAGGTTGTGCCTGCACCCACATTGAGAGCATGATACAGGTATTCACTGGTGTTAGTGGCATCTGTCCCTACAGGGCATGTGTATAAGGCATGGTATTCCCTTTGTGGGTTACATTTGCAGACTACAGTTGTTGCAGGAATCTAGTGGGGAACATAGCAAAGGACCACTGTAAGCAATTATTTATTTGCCTATTGTAGAGATGGAACAGGATGCCACACCCTCTGTAGTCCACTGCAATCACACTGTGGTTACTATCTGTGGGCAATATGCAGGGAACTACCAATATAGTGGTTGTTGCCCAGCCAAGTGTGTTTGTGTATGAGACATGGGTGGAGAGTGTTCTCTGGGTAATACGAGGGTTGCCTATATTGTTCATCAATCCATAATGTCACATGTAGAGCTATGGATTGTCTACACCAGCTTATCTGCTGTTTGACATCTGTTTTACTTGTAAGGTGGACATTGTGACATATAGTAGGTCCTCAATATAAGAATTTTGCAAAACCCGCCCCACAATGAGTCCTATTATTACACAATCACAGCTTCCTCCACACAGGATACTGATGACAAACACAGACACCTGCCAGTACTGAGATTCAAACCCATTTCTAGCTATGTATTGCTACTACAGTGCACCACATGCATCACACGTGCCATGGAGCTTATTGAATGGATGCTGTCCCAATGTACTTCTAAGGTGAGGAACATCAACAGCCCTTGTAAATACTGGCATTGGGTGATGTAGTGAGTGAGAGATCCCAAAAATAATTTCACCCTAATCACACATCTCTATCTAACAACCTTTACGGACCATTTTGTTACACATTTACCACATGCACCACTGACCTGACATGGTATAGGCTTTACAACAGATACTTGTAAGGTGGGTGATAGCTGCAGGACTGCTAAAGTCAGGCTTGGAGATGTGTACAGGCTGTAAATAGGGACAAAAACTTTGAGATACACACACAAACACTTGCCACAGAAGGGATTCAAAACCATAGCTGTTTAGTTACTGCTTCTATATTGTTCCATATTTATGGCACACACCACAGAGCTTACTGGGTTTACCTTTCTCCAAAGGTATATTTCAAGGTAGATGATATCAGCAGCCTTGCTAAAGTTGGGCAATGGAAGGTGTAGTGACTGTGAATAGTCTTGAAAGCATTGATCCATACACACATACATGCACACACACACACCCACACACACACACACACACACACACACACACACACACACACACACACAGAGTTTCACAGTTGCCATGTCTGGAAGTAGAACTCCTAGCTAACTAGTACATCAAACTATAATATTACACACTTATAGCATGCACCACAGAGCTTATAGGGATAGCACTATGCCAAAGGTGTATTTCAAAGTGAATGACATCAGCAGGCTTGCTAAAGTAGGGCAATATAGCACGCGCCACGGAGCGTATAGAGCTAGCCCTACTCCAAGGGTGTATTTCAAGGTGACTGACATAAGCAGGTTTGCTAAAGTAGGGCAATGGAAAGTGTAGTGACTGTGAATGGCCTCAAAAGCATTGATCCTTACACACACAAACAAACACACACAGAGTTTCACAGTTGCCATGTCTGGGATTAGAACTCCTGCCTAACTAGTACATCACACTATAGCATTACACAGTTACAGAACACGCCATGGAGCTTATAGGGCTCCCTGTTCTCCAAAGGTGTATTTCAAGGTGAATGTCATCAGTAGGCTAGCTAAAGTTATGCAATGGGGAGTGCAGTATGTATGAATGGGCTATAAACCATTCCTCTGGAAGCACACACACAACACTCAGTCACACACAACTTTACATTTGACAGGACTGTGCATACAACTGCTGGATGAATAATGACTTGTACTGTCAGGTTACACAGTTATCACAAGCACCACAGACACTATAGTGCTGAGGGCTACCAGAAACAAATGTCTACAGTGATAGACATTTGCACATCATCTGATATTGGCCATTTGGATGTGTGCTGGGTGGGACAGGCCTCATGATGGGAAGCTCTTTGTCACTGTCTGTCATTCTCTTCCCCACATCTATGTATGTGTATGTGTATGTTTGACCTATTATAGTGGGTTGTCCTTGGATATATGTGTGTATTCCTATCTGATCTGTGTGTGAAACATGTCTGGTGTGCAATGTGGAGTGTGTGCACAGACATCTATGCATAGTCCACTGTTGTTGCTAGACATGGGCTTCATTTCTGTAAATGTGGGAGCATGTCCAGTGTGACCTTCTGTATTGAATGTGTGAATCCATTCAAGGTAGGTTGTACTCCAGTAAAGGCATTTGTGTTCTACACCTACAGCTAGCAACCTGTTTCTGCAGGATATCTGTATATAGGTTGACAATATGGGGTCACAATGGGCAAAGAATAGTGGGATACTGTAAATAATTGTGTCTGTGCTGCTTCTGCTACATGGTTTTGGTGTTAGCAGAGATATTCAGACATATGTACTGTTTTACACTGTGATGTTTTATGTCATCAACTACTGATAGATATACGTATTTGCTCACAGTCATTTCCTGGGGAATGCAAGATGAATGAAGCTGTGTCCAGTATTGTGGTCTGCAGCCTACATATTCTTGCACAATTATGCCATTCTGGAATGGGAGCTGCAGACACTTGTTGATGGGTCTGTGTAAATGGTCCAGCACCTTGGTACTGTGGTGGCTGAGGATCCCATGCTTGTACATCTATCGACGTGACAGAATGGCCATATTCTGCTGTGGCCATACCTCACAGCTGAACAGATGCACACAGGTTACCCAGAAGCAGGATTCATATTTCTGGTCATTACCCCTTCACATTGTGGTTTACAAGCAGGTTTGTAGCCACCCATTCCTGTGTTTTCAGGCAGGGATAGTATGTGCACACATCAGAGTTTCAGACTTCACACACTCCATGGCGTCCATGCTTCTATCCCCCCCCCCCTGTTATTCTATCCTCTTCCTAACATTATGCAAACGATAAGTATCCCTATAGTTATCACTTCATCTCAACAGTATTTAGGGGTTGGTCTACAGTACATGCATTAGGACATGGTGTACATGCTACTGGGATTTGTTGACATGGTCTTGCATTTGTGTTCTGTGGACTGTGTTATGTCATTATTTGGGAGTCCATGAAATAACATGCATTGGCAGTACGGGCAAGACACAAGCCTTTGACAGAGGACTGTAGAGCATTTGGTAGTGATGCAGCCCATCTGTAGCAGGCCAGTGAATTCTGTCACTCCTATAGTCCCAGGCTGCAAGCCACTGTATTCCCCTGGAGTAACAGGGTAGGTGTGCAAGGTGTTAATGGCAATAGTTTCTGTCCTTATTAATCCATTGGTGTGGATGCTGGCAGGGTGCTGCTTACAGCTAGGGGACACACCTGCATGGGACACCTGTTCAACATGCTGCATTCTGTGGGTATTCCATTACAGAAATGGGGGTCATATTGTATTCATTCCCAACAGCAGGCATATGACCTTTGAGGACCTGTGGCTGATGGTGGGGTGAGCTGAGTGTTTGTGTGCTGTGGAAGCCACTTGCAGCTGACTCACAGATATACATGGGGCATCCCCCTTATGCTGGCTTGTGCGGGAACATCAGCGGTTTCTCAGTACTTCACACCTGTGCCTTTTGTGGTCTGCCAGTGTTTGGCCAGACTACATCAGTATTCCATACTACACAGCCAACTAATGTGCTGCTAACCTGTACGTACAAATCCAAAGGTGTGTCCATTTGACAGTAACATTTTATACACTCTCTGTCTAGGGTACTTCCACCTGTGTAGTGTTTGTATGTCTAAGCCCACACTCATGCCATGTCCATCTTTCAGATGGTGACAGATATTACATCCGAACAATTAGTATGGATTACTGCTGGATTATGTCTTGCTGGGATGCATTGTGTTTAGCATTACACTTGTGAGAACTTGACCCTGTCATCAACAGTACTGGTCAATGGCCACCAGGACAAAACCCACCATGCCTAAATGCTGACCACGTTCACACAATATACAACAAACAACAACTTAACATACAGATGCATATTGTACACGTGCAACAATCTAGCCTGCTAATTTCGCCAGCTCAGGTAATCTGTACTCCACTGTTATTATACCCACAAGTACATGTTATTACATTTCTACATAGGATTGTGGAGGGGCACACCTGACAAATGTAAACATTTGCTATGACTGTACTGGTATTTCAGGTTCTCCATTTTATTCTGTATTCTGACTAGAGGCATATCAGTGTACTACAGTTCTTAGGTTTTATTGACCTACATTTCAGTTTCAGACTTCTTACCCTTCAGAACTAACATCCCACTGCCTGACCTGTTGTAGTCTGTATGTGTAGGTCTGGAGGGGGGCTGTTCTCCATTGCCTTCAATCAGAGACCTTAGCACAGCCTTTCTTTGTGGTCATCTACACCTGTCCTGCTGGCTGAAGCTGTTGTTGGGTATGTGAGACTCACTAACATGCATGTGTGTGTCCTATAGACACACATTTGGCTCACCACATTTCCTGCAGTGGGTTTTGTCACCCTGTCTAGTACTGCCTGCTATGTTGGCACCAGTATTTGTTATGGATTTTATGCTGCCGATATAGGTGTCTGCTATCTGTTGCCATCCCATTCAGCCACTTGATTCCCTTGCATGCTCAAATCCGTACCATAGATACAAGTAGCAGAACATACTACTCCATTCAGCAATTGATAGTGAGAGTGACTTACCTTGTGGCTGTGCCAGTATTGAGGATGGTGCTGGTGGGCTGACTATGTCGGATGTACATAGTACACTCCCTATACATGGTTAAGCACAGGTAGTGTCATGTTTGGCATACCTTTTACTGTATGTGCGAGTTAGAGAGAGGTGTAATTTCCTGGGTTCCTACCATGTCAGTGTATGTGCTATGCATTGCCTCTTTGCCAAGGCCTGGGCATATTGGGCACGCCTCCTACTGCCTACAGTGGTAAGCTCAGGTTGTTCCTTGGCTGTGCCTGTGCTGGCCTTGGCAATGGTGGGGGCCTGTGTGTCCCTGCCCCATGCTGTTCCTGCTGCATGTGTTTTCACTGGATCATATTGTGTAGCATGGCACATACAATGACAATTTGGGTAATGTAGCTGGTGAGTACTGCAAGGCTCCACCGGATATGTCCAGGCACCGGAACCGTGACTTGAGCATCCCAAACACATGCTCTATTATGATTCTGGTCTGTCTGGTCTGTAGGTGTGCCTCATTATGGAGTTCTTGTTCGGGTGTGTGTGCATTTCTGATGGGTGTCATCAGCCATGGCTCCAGTGCATAATCAGCATCCCCCACTAGGTGGCTATATGGGATGTCCCCATTGGTAAATCTCTGTTACAGTTGTGTCATATGCCAGATGTGGGAGTTGTGATAGCTTCCAGGGCTGCCAGCACCCACATTCATTATAATGCCCTGGGCATCACACACAACCTGGCAGTTGATGGAGGGGAAGCTCTTGCAGTTTATGTAGACCCTACCCCACTCACCGGGTGAGACTTTGATGTGTATGTGCATGCAGTCTATAGTACCCACTACCTCAGGGTATTCTGCTATTTGGTGGAAGAGACGCATATTGCTGGTCATGCCTCACAGGTGTTGTGGAAATATATGTGTTCACCGGCATGTGCTGACATGGCATCCAGGAACTGGTGGAGTACCCTGGATGCTGATGCCTGTGAGATCCCCATGATATCCCCAGTTGGCCTTTGGAAAGTATATGTGGCTAGTATTCTTAAGCCTACACATACCTTGGTATCCACTGGGATGGGTTCCCCTCTGTTGGTTCTGTGTGTGAGGTATGGCCGGCACAGCTCAACAATTTACTGTAGGAGGTTCCTGTCCACCCTATAGTGCTCCACTATCTACAGCTCATGCAGCCCCTGGTAGGTTACCCTGGGTCTGTGCATTCTTCTCCTTCTCCTCACTGTGGGTTGGTCATCAGCATTCTCATCCTTACCATCCTCAACCTCTTCCACATGTTGATTTATGAGAGCGACAGCAGTCCCTATCATTTTGTTAGTTTTGTCAGGTAAAATTTCCCCATTTGTGTACACTGGTGGTGTAGAGGTTGTGGGATAGAAACAGAGGGAAAGGA